>NW_027008553.1:0-22500 GCF_036934945.1 Oncorhynchus masou masou
AGACAGACAGTATGTGGGGGGTCACTTCCTGTCTCCTCCTCCTCCTCCACTTCAGACAGACAGTATGTGGGGGTCACTTCCTGTCTCCCTCCTCCTCCACGTCAGACAGACAGTATGTGGGGGGGGTCTCTTCCTGTCTCCCTCCTCCTCCACTTCAGACAGACAGTATGTGGGGGTCTCTTCCTGTCTCCCTCCTCCTCCACTTCAGACAGACAGTATGTGTGGGGGGGTCTCTTCCTGTCTCCCTCCTCCTCCACTTCAGACAGACAGTATGTGTGGGGGGGTCTCTTCCTGTCTTCCTCCTCCTCCACTTCAGACAGACAGTATGTGGGGGGGTCTCTTCCCTGTCTCCCTCCTCCTCCACTTCAGACAGACAGTATGTGGGGGGTCTCTTCCTGTCTCCCTCCTCCTCCACTTCAGACAGACAGTATGTGGGGGTCTCTTCCTGTCTCCCTCCTCCTCCACTTCAGACAGACAGTATGTGTGGGGGGTCTCTTCCTGTCTCCCTCCTCCTCCACTTCAGACAGACAGTATGTGGGGGGTCTCTTCCTGTCTCCCTCCTCCTCCACTTCAGACAGACAGTATGTGGGGGGTCTCTTCCTGTCTCCCTCCTCCTCCACTTCAGACAGACAGTATGTGGGGGTCTCTTCCTGTCTCCCTCCCCCTCCACTTCAGACAGACAGTATGTGGGGGGTCTCTTCCTGTCTCCCTCCTCCTCCACTTCAGACAGACAGTATGTGGGGGGTCTCTTCCTGTCTCCCTCCTCCTCCACTTCAGACAGACAGTATGTGGGGGGTCTCTTCCTGTCTCCCTCCTCCTCCACTTCAGACAGACAGTATGTGGGGGGTCTCTTCCCTGTCTCCTCCTCCTCCACTTCAGACAGCCAGTATGTGGGGGTCTCTTCCCTGTCTCCCTCCTCCTCCTCCACTTCAGACAGACAGTATGTGGGGGTCACTTCCTGTCTCCCTCCTCCTCCACTTCAGACAGACAGTATGTGGGGGGTCACTTCTGTCTCCCTCCTCCTCCACGTCAGACAGACAGTATGTGGGGGGTCTCTTCCTGTCTCCCTCCTCCTCCACTTCAGACAGACAGTATGTGGGGGTCTCTTCCTGTCTCCCTCCCTCCTCCACTTCAGACAGACAGTATGTGGGGGTCTCTTCCTGTCTCCCTCCTCCTCCTCCACTTCAGACAGACAGTATGTGTGGGGGCTCCTTCCTGTCTCCCTCCTCCTCTTCAGATGAATTGTTATTCAATCCCATGTTCACACAGACCCTCATCCTGCTCTTCTGTCTCTGTGGTGGGGGTGTTTCCTCACTGCTGAATCTCATCGCATCCTCAATAGTTTTCCTTCTCCCTAATTCTCTTTTCTGTTCTCTGGCTCGGTAGGAAATTGCTGACCAGCACTGAGCCATGTCAATAAGTTGAGCTGTTGAGGCATTGAGTTTATAGTTGAATGTACCCTGGTCACATAGCTTCCCAGAACTCCACTAATCAAGAAATGAGTTTATAGTTGAATGTGTCTGAAACTCCCTCTGTTCAAGGCCTGCTCAGCTCTCTCCCCCTCCCTCTGTTCAAGGCCTGCTCAGCTCCCCCCCTGTTCAAAGCCTGCTCAGCTCACCCCCCTCTGTTCAAGGCCTGCTCAGCTCTCTCCCCCCTCCCTCTGTTCAAGGCCTGCTCAGCTCCCCCCTGTTCAAAGCCTGCTCAGCTCACCCCCCTCTGTTCAAGGCCTGCTCAGCTCTCTCCCCTCCCTCTCTCTGTTCAAGGCCTGCTCAGCTCCACCTCCCTCCCGCTGTTCAAGGCCTGCTCAGCTCTCTCCCTCCCTCCCTCCCTCCCTCCCTCCCTCCCTCTGTTCAAGGCCTGCTCAGCTCTCTCCCCCTCCCTCCCTCTGTTCAAGGCCTGCTCAGCTCTCTCCCCCCTCCCTCCCTCTGTTCAAGGCCTGCTCAGCTCTCTCCCCTCCCTCCCTCTGTTCAAGGCCTGCTCAGCTCTCTCCCCTCCCTCCCTCTGTTCAAGGCCTGCTCAGCTCTCTCCTCCTCCCTCCCCCTCCCTCCCCTCCCTCTGTTCAAGGCCTGCTCAGCTCTCTCCCCTCCTCCCTCCCTCTGTTCAAGGCCTGCTCAGCTCTCTCTCCCTCCCTCTGTTCAAGGCCTGCTCAGCTCTCTCTCCCTCCCTCCCTCCCTCTGTTCAAGGCCTGCTCAGCTCTCTCCCTCCTCCCTTGACTCTCTGCTCTTTATTCTGTGACTTGTTAAGCACATTTTTACTCCTGAACCTGTTGAGGGTTGCCATAGCAAAGTGTTTGAATTCTTATCGATTCAAGACCTCTCAGCTCTTCATGTTGTATTCCTCTGTAAAATTTTGTAAAAACAACGTAATTCCACGTTGACATTATGGGGTTATTATGGGGTGTCGTGTGTAGAGGCCAGTGAGACAAAATCAACATTATAATCCATTTTAAATTCAGGCTGTAAAACAACACAAAGGGGTCTGAATACTTTCCCAATGTCCTGATTTCATGAATAGAAAAGACAACAGGTGGAGGTCCATCACTACAACGAGGAGTTTTATTTTACTAATAATGCTGAATATTCACCAAGATAAACTGTGGTCTTCTTCTCCACCCGGCGAGAAGCATGACGGTACATCTGATTGGTTTACAATACAAATACATCACTGTCATCCGGGTGAATAAATGAGCTGCTGAAGACTCATAGCAGTGTGTGTGTGTGTGTGTGTGTGTGTGTGTGTGCGTGCGTGTGTGTGTCTGTGTGTGTGTGTGTGTGCGCGTGCGTGCGTGTGTGTGTGTGTGTGTGTGCACAACCACCCACTGTAAATGTCTATCTTCGGACTGTTTAAGCTACTGTGTGTGAGTCACAGTGTTGAACGGTGTGGCGATCATAGCAGCAGCTTCTGTATTAAATCATAGAGAACCTCCTCCCATTCAGCCAGCTCCATAATGGAGTCCCCACTGACCATAGCTTTAATAGACTATTCAGCCAGCTCCATAATGGAGTCTCCACTGGCCATAGCGTTAATACACTATTCAGCCAGCTCCATAATGGAGTCTCCACTGGCCATAGCGTTAATACACTATTCAGCCAGCTCCATAATGGAGTCTCCACTGACCCCACTGACCATAGCTTTAATACACTATTCAACCAGCTCCATAATGGAGTCTCCACTGGCCATAGCTTTAATACACTATTCAGCCAGCTCCATAATGGATTCTCCACTGACCCCACTGACCATAGCTTTAATACACTATTCAACCAGCTCCATAATGGAGTCTCCACTTGCCATAGCTTTAATACACTATTCAGCCAGCTCCATAATGGAGTCTCCACTGACCATAGCTTTAATACACTATTCAGCCAGGCTCCATAATGGAGTCTCCACTGACCATAGCTTTAATACACTATTCAGCCAGCTCCGTAATGGAGTCTCCACTGACTCCACTGACCATAGCTTTAATACACTATTCAGCCAGCTCCATAATGGAGTCACCACTGGCCATAGCTTTATTACACTATTCAGCCAGCTCCATAATGGAGTCTCCACTGACCATAGCTTTAATACACTATTCAGCCAGCTCCATAATGGAGTCTCCACTGACTCCACTGACCATAGCTTTAATACACTATTCAGCCAGCTCCATAATGGAGTCTCCACTGACCATAGCTTTAATACACTATTCAGCCAGCTCCATAATGGAGTCTCCACTGACCATAGCTTTAATACACTATTCAGCCAGCTCCGTAATGGAGTCTCCACTGACTCCACTGACCATAGCGTTAATACACTATTCAGCCAGCTCCATAATGGAGTCTCCACTGACCCCACTGACCATAGCTTTAATACACTATTCAACCAGCTCCATAATGGAGTCTCCACTGGCCATAGCTTTAATACACTATTCAGCCAGCTCCATAATGGATTCTCCACTGACCCCACTGACCATAGCTTTAATACACTATTCAACCAGCTCCATAATGGAGTCTCCACTTGCCATAGCTTTAATACACTATTCAGCCAGCTCCATAATGGAGTCTCCACTGACCATAGCTTTAATACACTATTCAGCCAGCTCCATAATGGAGTCTCCACTGACTCCACTGACCATAGCTTTAATACACTATTCAGCCAGCTCCATAATGGAGTCTCCACTGACCATAGCTTTAATACACTATTCAGCCAGCTCCGTAATGGAGTCTCCACTGACTCCACTGACCATAGCTTTAATACACTATTCAGCCAGCTCCATAATGGAGTCACCACTGGCCATAGCTTTATTACACTATTCAGCCAGCTCCATAATGGAGTCTCCACTGACCATAGCTTTAATAGACTATTCAACCAGCTCCATAATGGAGTCTCCACTGACCGCACTGACCATAGCTTTAATACACTATTCAGCCAGCTCCATAATTGACTCTCTACTGACCCCACTGACCATAGCTTTAATACACTATTCTGCCAGCTCCATAATGGAGTTTCCACTGACCCCACTGACCATAGCTTTAATACACTATTCAGCCAGCTCCATAATGGAGTCTCCACTGACCATAGCTTTAATACACTATTCAGCCAGCTCCATAATGGAGTCTCCACTGACCATAGCTTTAATACACTATTCAGCCAGCTCCATAATGGAGTCTCCACTGACTCCACTGACCATAGCTTTAATACACTATTCAGCCAGCTCCATAATGGAGTCTCCACTGACCATAGCTTTAATACACTATTCAGCCAGCTCCGTAATGGAGTCTCCACTGACTCCACTGACCATAGCTTTAATACACTATTCAGCCAGCTCCATAATGGAGTCACCACTGGCCATAGCTTTATTACACTATTCAGCCAGCTCCATAATGGAGTCTCCACTGACCATAGCTTTAATAGACTATTCAACCAGCTCCATAATGGAGTCTCCACTGACCGCACTGACCATAGCTTTAATACACTATTCAGCCAGCTCCATAATTGACTCTCTACTGACCCCACTGACCATAGCTTTAATACACTATTCTGCCAGCTCCATAATGGAGTCTCCACTGACCCCACTGACCATAGCTTTAATACACTATTCAGCCAGCTCCATAATGGAGTCTCCACTGACCATAGCTTTAATACACTATTCAGCCAGCTCCATAATGGAGTCTCCACTGACCATAGCTTTAATACACTATTCAGCCAGCTCCATAATGGACTCTCTACTGACCCCACTGACCATAGCTTTAATACACTATTCAGCCAGCTCCATAATGGAGTCTCCACTGGCCATGGATTTAATACACTATTCAGCCAGCTCCATAATGGAGTCTCCACTGACCATGGCTTTAATACACTATTCAGCCAGCTCCATAATGGAGTCTCCACTGACCATGCATGCACACATACACGTCCACAGAGTAGCATCACACACACACACACACACCCGTCCACAGAGTAGCATCACACACACACACACACACACACACACCAACTGACAGGTGTTTTCCTCACCTGCTGCTGTCTGTGCTGATGGGAGTTACTATGGCAACAGACAGGTGTTTCCCTCGGGCTGCTCACCTGCTGCTGTCTGTGCTGATGGGAGTTACTATGGCAACAGACAGGTGTTTCCCTCGGGCTGCTCACCTGACCCTCTGACTGACCCCCTGTCTCTCTCTGACTGACCCTCTGTCTCTCTCTGACTGACCCCCTGTCTCTCTCTGACTGACCCCCTGTCTCTCTCTGACTGACCCTCTGTCTCTCTCTGACTGACCCTCTGTCTCTCTCTGACTGACCCTCTGTCTCTCTCTGACTGACCCCCTGTCTCTCTCTGACTGACCCCCTGTCTCTCTCTGACTGACCCTCTGTCTCTCTCTGACTGACCCTCTGTCTCTCTCTGACTGACCCCCTGTCTCTCTCTGACTGACCCCCTGTCTCTCTCTGACTGACCCTCTGTCTCTCTCTAACTGCCCCCTCTCTCTCTCTCTCTCTCTCTCTCTCTCTCTCTCTCTCTCTCTCTCTCTCTCTCTCTAGACAAACACACCTGTGAGTGTCTGTATCTGCCACAGGGAGTGGATACAGCTAAATGTGACAGTGTGACAGTGTCCTGCCGGACCTCCTATAGGTCGTCCGGCTCCTTGTCTCTGTCAGGTGTCACTTAGAGCAGACCGGGATAAAACGGAGAGGGACGTGTATTATGTGACAGGAGAGTGAATGAGTGACAGGCCACAGTGGGACAGATGTTTCCTGTCATGCTGGTTCTCATCAGGTCGCAGACATCCCTCAGCGAACTCGTCTTCTGCTGCTTCTCCCATTGAGTATGATGGTCCACGTGATATGTACTTCACTGTGAGATGTTATGTTGTTTTAAAGGAACACGAGGATGTAGGTTGTCTTCACCGGATGTCATTTCATCACATTCTTCCATTTAGTTTCTTGTTTCTGAGAGAGGTCCAGGTCCAGTATTATATAGAGACAGGTCCAGTATTATATAGACTTGGGTCAGACAGGTCCAGTATTACATAGAGACAGGTCCAGTATTACATAGAGACAGGTCCAGTATTATATAGAGACAGGTCCAGTATTACATAGAGACAGTCCATTATATAGAGACAGGTCCAGTATTATATAGAGACAGGTCCAGTATTATATAGAGACAGGTCAGTATTATATAGAGACAGGTCCAGTATTATATAGAGACAGGTCCAGTATTATATAGAGACAGGTCCAGTATTATATAGAGACACAGGTCCAGTATTACATAGAGACAGGTCCAGTATTATATAGAGACAGGTCCAGTATTATATAGAGACAGGTCCAGGTCCAGTATTATTATATAGAGACAGGTCCAGTATTATATAGAGACACAGGTCCAGTATTATATAGAGACAGGTCCAGTATTATATAGAGACAGGTCCAGTATTATATAGAGACAGGTCCAGTATTACATATAGAGACAGGTCCAGTATTATGAGACAGGTCCAGTATTATATAGAGACAGGTCCAGTATTATATAGAGACAGGTCCAGTATTATATAGAGACAGGTCCAGTATTATATAGAGACAGGTCCAGTATTATATAGAGACAGGTCCAGTATTACATAGAGACAGGTCCAGGTATATAGAGACAGGTCCAGTATTATATAGAGACAGGTCCAGTATTATATAGAGACAGGTCCAGTATTATAGAGACAGGTCCAGGTGTATTATATAGAGACAGGTCCAGTATTATATAGAGACAGGTCCAGTATTATATAGAGACAGGTCCAGGTCAGTATTACATAGAGACAGGTCCAGTATTATATAGAGACAGGTCCAGTATTATATAGAGACAGGTCCAGGTCCAGTACATAGAGACAGGTCAGTATAGAGACAGGTCCAGTATTATATAGAGACAGGTCCAGTATTATATAGAGACAGGTCCAGTATTACATAGAGACAGGTCCAGGTCCAGTATTACATAGAGACAGGTCCAGTATTATATAGAGACAGGTCCAGTATTATATAGAGACAGGTCCAGTATTACATAGAGACAGGTCCAGTATTATATACAGGTCCAGGTCCAGTATTATATAGAGACAGGTCCAGGTCAGGTCAGTATTTAGAGACAGGTCCAGTATTATAGAGACAGGTCCAGTATTATATAGAGACAGGTCCAGTATTATATAGAGACAGGTCCAGTATTACATAGAGACAGGTCCAGTATTATATAGAGACAGGTCCAGTATTATATAGGTCCAGGTCCAGTATTATATAGAGACAGGTCAGTATTATATAGAGACAGGTCCAGTATTATATAGAGACAGGTCCAGTATTATATAGAGACAGGTCCAGGTCCATTATTATATAGAGACAGGTCAGTCCAGTATTATATAGAGACAGGTCCAGTATTATAGAGACAGGTCCAGTATTATATAGAGACAGGTCCAGTATTATATAGAGACAGGTCCAGTATTACATAGAGACAGGTCCAGTATTATATAGAGACAGGTCCAGGTCCAGTATTACATAGAGACAGGTCCAATATTATATAGAGACAGGTCCAGTCCAGGTCCAGTATATAGAGACAGGTCCAGGTCCAGTATTATATAGAGACAGGTCCAGTCCAGTATTATATAGAGACAGGTCCAGTATTATATAGAGAGACAGGTCCAGTATTATATAGAGACAGGTCCAGTATTATATAGAGACAGGTCCAGCATTATATAGAGACAGGTCCAGTATTACATAGAGACAGGTCCAGTATTATATAGAGACAGGTCCAGTATTATATAGAGACAGGTCCAGTATTATATAGACACAGGTCCAGTATTACATAGAGACAGGTCCAGTATTATATAGAGACAGGTCCAGGTCCAGTATTATATAGAGACAGGTCCAGTATTATATAGAGACAGGTCCAGTATTATATAGAGACAGGTCCAGGTCCAGTATTACATAGAGACAGGTCCAGTATTATATAGAGACAGGTCCAGTATTATATAGAGACAGGTCCAGTATTATATAGAGACAGGTCCAGTATTACATAGAGACAGGTCCAGGTCCAGTATTACATAGAGACAGGTCCAGTATTATATAGAGACAGGTCCAGTATTATATAGAGACAGGTCCAGTATTATATAGAGACAGGTCCAGGTCCAGTATTATATAGAGACAGGTCCAGGTCCAGTATTATTTAGAGACAGGTCCAGTATTATATAGAGACATGTCCAGTATTATATAGAGACAGGTCCAGGTCCAGTATTACATAGAGACAGGTCCAGGTCCAGTATTATATAGAGACAGGTCCAGTATTATATATAGACAGGTCCAGTATTACATAGAGACAGGTCCAGTATTACATAGAGACAGGTCCAGTATTACATAGAGACAGGTCCAGTATTACATAGAGACAGGTCCAGTATTATATAGAGACAGGTCCAGTATTACATAGAGACAGGTCCAGTATTATATAGAGACAGTCCAAGTCCAGTATTACATAGAGACAGGTCCAGTATTATATAGAGACAGGTCCAGGTCCAGTATTACATAGAGACAGGTCCAGTATTATATAGAGACAGGTCCATTATATATAGGGTCAGTATTATATAGAGACAGGTCCAGTATTATATAGAGACAGGTCCAGTATTACATAGAGAGTCCAAAATAGGAGACAGGTATTATATAGAGACAGGTCCAGTATTATATAGAGACAGGTCCAGGTCCAGTATTATATAGAGACAGGTCCAGTATTATATAGAGACAGGTCCAGTATTATATAGAGACAGGTCCAGTAATATATAGAGACAGGTCCAGTATTACATAGAGACAGGTCCAGTATTATATAGAGACAGGTCCAGTATTATATAGAGACAGGTCCAGTAATATATAGAGACAGGTCCAGTATTACATAGAGACAGGTCCAGTATTATAGAGACAGGTCCAGTATTATATAGAGACAGGTCCAGTATTATAGAGACAGGTCCAGTATTATATAGACAGGTCCAGTATTATGAGACAGGTCCAGTATTACATAGAGACAGTCCAGTATATACAGAGACAGGTCAAGGTCCAGTATTATATAGAGACAGGGTCCAGTATTATATAGAGACAGGTCCAGTATTATATAGAGACAGGTCCAGTATTATATAGAGACAGGTCCAGTATTATATAGAGACAGGTCCAGTATTATATAGAGACAGGTCCAGTATTACATAGAGACAGGTCCAGTATTATATAGAGACAGGTCCAGGTCCAGTATTACATAGAGACAGGTCCAGTATTATATAGAGACAGGTCCAGTATTATATAGAGACAGGTCCAGGTCCAGTATTACATAGAGACAGGTCCAGTATTATATAGAGACAGGTCCAGTATTATATAGAGACAGGTCCAGGTCCAGTATTACATAGAGACAGGTCCAGTATTATATAGAGACAGGTCCAGGTCCAGTATTACATAGAGACAGGTCCAGGTCCAGTATTATATAGAGACAGGTCCAGTATTATATAGAGACAGGTCCAGTATTATATAGAGACAGGTCCAGTATTATATAGAGACAGGTCCAGGTCCAGTATTATAGAGACAGGTCCAGTATTATATAGAGACAGGTCCAGTATTATATAGAGACAGGTCCAGTATTATATAGAGACAGGTCATGTCAGTATTATATAGAGACAGGTCCAGGTCCAGTATTACATAGAGACAGGTCCAGTCAGTATTATATAGAGACAGGTCCAGTATTACATAGAGACAGGTCCAGTATTATATAGAGACAGGTCCAGTATTATATAGAGACAGGTCAGTATTACATAGAGACAGGTCCAGTATTATATAGAGACAGGTCCAGTATTACATAGAGACAGGTCCAGTATTACATAGAGACAGGTCCAGTATTACATAGAGACAGGTCCAGTATTATATAGAGACAGGTCCAGTATTATAGAGACAGGTCCAGTATTATATAGAGACAGGTCCAGGTCCAGTATTATAGAGACAGGTCCAGTATTATATAGAGACAGGTCCAGTATTATATATCAGTATTATAGAGACAGGTCCAGTATTACATAGAGACAGGTCCAGGTCCAGTATTATATAGAGACAGGTCCAGTATTATATAGAGACAGGTCAGTATTATATAGAGACAGGTCCAGGTCCAGTATATAGAGACAGGTCAATATTATATAGAGACAGGTCCAGTATTATATAAGAGACAGGTCCAGGTCCAGTATTATATAGAGACAGGTCCAGGTCCAGTATTATATAGAGACAGGTCCAGTATTATAGAGACAGTCCAGTATTACCAGGTCCAGTATTATATAGAGACAGGTCCAGTATTATATAGAGACAGGTCCAGTATTACATAGAGACACAGGTCCAGTATTACATAGAGACAGGTCCAGTATTATATAGAGACAGGTCCAGTATTATATAGAGACAGGTCCAGTATTATATAGAGACAGGTCCAGTATTATATAGAGACACAGGTCCAGTATTATATAGAGACAGGTCCAGTATTATATAGAGACAGGTCCAGGTCCAGTATTATATAGAGACAGGTCCAGTATTATAGAGACAGGACAGGTCCAGTATTATATAGAGACAGGTCCAGTATTATATAGAGACAGGTCCAGTATTATATAGAGACACAGGTCCAGTATTACATAGAGACAGGTCCAGTATTATATAGAGACAGGTCCAGTATTATATAGAGACAGGTCCAGTATTATATAGAGACAGGTCCAGTATTATATAGAGACAGGTCCAGTATTATATAGAGACAGGTCCAGTATTATATAGAGACAGGTCCAGTATTACCATAGAGACAGGTCCAGTATTATATAGAGACAGGTCAGTATTATATAGAGACAGGTCCAGTATTACATAGAGACAGGTCCAGGTCCATTATTAGAGACAGGTCCAGTATTATATAGAGACACAGGTCCAGTATTATATAGAGACAGGTCCAGTATTATATAGAGACAGGTCAGTATTATATAGAGACAGGTCCAGTATTATATAGAGACAGGTCCAGTATTATATAGAGACAGGTCCAGTATACATAGAGACAGGTCAGGTCAGTATTATATAGAGACAGGTCCAGTATTATATAGAGACAGGTCCAGTATTATATAGAGACAGGTCCAGTATTATATAGAGACAGGTCCAGTATTATATAGAGACAGGTAGGTCCAGTATTACATAGAGACAGGTCCAGTATTATATAGAGACAGGTCCAGTATTATATAGAGACAGGTCCAGTATTATATAGAGACAGGTCCAGTATTATATAGAGACAGGTCAGTATTTATAGAGACAGGTCCAGTATTATATAGAGACAGGTCCAGTATTACATAGAGACAGGTCCAGTATTATATAGAGACAGGTCCAGTATATAGAGACAGGTCCAGTATTATATAGAGACAGGTCAGTATTATATAGAGACAGGTCCAGTATTATATAGAGACAGGTCCAGGTCCAGTATTACATAGAGACAGGTCCAGTATTATAGAGACAGGACAGGTCCAGTATTACATAGAGACAGGTCCAGTATTATATAGAGACAGGTCCAGTATTATATAGAGACAGGTCCAGTATTATATAGAGACAGGTCCAGTATTATATAGAGACAGGTCCAGTATTATATAGAGACAGGTCCAGTATTACATAGAGACAGGTCAGTATTATATAGAGACAGGTCCAGTATTATATAGAGACAGGTCCAGTATTATATAGAGACAGGTCCAGTATTATATAGAGACAGGTCTATCATATAGAGACAGTATTATATAGAGACAGGTCCAGGTCCAGTATTATATAGAGACAGGTTGATGTTATATAGAGACAGGTCCAGAAGAGGTCCATTATTGTATAGAGACAGGTCCAGTATTATATAGAGACAGGTCCCTATAGAGACAGGTCCAGTATTATATAGAGACAGGTCCAGTATTATATAGAGACAGGTCCAGTATTCATATAGAGACAGGTCCAGTATTATATAGAGACAGGTCCAGTATTATATAGAGACAGGTCCAGTATTATATAGAGACAGGTCCAGTATTATAGAGACAGATGTTCCAGTATTATATAGAGACAGGTCCAGTATTACTAGAGACAGGTCCAGTATTCTAGAGACTCCAGTATTATATAGAGACAGGTCCTATTATTAGAGATAGGGTCCAGTATTATCTTAGAGACCTCCCTTCTCCTCTCCAGTCTTCTAGAGACAGGTCCATTCCTATTCTAGAGACAGGTCCCCTCCCCCTATATAGAGACAGGTCCAGTATTATATAGAGACAGGTCCCCCAGGGTCCAGGTCCTCTTCTCAGGTCCTAGAGACTCCCCCTTCTCTCCCCCTCTCCCTCCCCTCTCCTCTCCTCTCCTATTAATAGGACAGGTGATGCATTCATAGAGACTCCAACCAGACTCACCAGATGTTAATGGTCCAGTATTACATAGAGAGAGGTCCAGAGCATAGAGACAGGTCCAGTATTACATAGAGACAGGTCCAGTATTCTCAGGTCCTTACATAGACTGCATTCCAAACAGACAGGTCCTATTATATAGAGTAGTGCACTACTTTTGACTAGTTCCAAATGATAGACCTGGTCAAAAGTAGTGTATATAGAGACATAGTATTAATAGAGACAGGTCCAGTATTATGGGATGACAGGTCCAGTATCTCTAGAACATCCTTAAGTGTCCATAACAGACTCAGAACACAGGTCCAGAGAACACTGGATAATGAGGCCAGTATTATATCCCCTCCCCCTTCCAGGTCCAGGTCCTCTCTCTGTGTCCAGTCTATATCTGCCTCTCTGTCTCTCTCTGTCTCAGGTCCAGTATTACATAGAGACAGGTCCAGTATTATCTGTCTCCTATTATATAGAGACAGGTCAGGTCTGTGTCTAGAGACAGGTCAGTCTCTAGAGACTCCAGTATTATATAGAGACAGGTCCTCCAGTATTACTCTCTCAGGTCCTCTGTCTAGAGACAGGTCCAGTCCTAGAGACAGGTCTCTCTCTGTCTCTCATAGAGACAGGTCTGTCTCTCTGTCTCAGTATTCATAGAGACAGGTCTCTGTCTAGGTCCAGTCTATGTAGAGACAGGTCCAGGTCCTATTACATGTCTCTCTGTCTCTATATAGAGACAGGTCCTCTATATCTCCAGTATTATATAGAGACAGGTGTCTCTGACAGGTCCAGTATTATCTAGAGACAGGTCTATTCTCTAGAGACAGGTCTCTATTCTCTGTCTCTATTATATAGAGACAGGTCCAGTCTATATAGAGACATGTATCTGTCAGGTCCTGTCTATGTCCAGTATTCAGAGACAGGTCCTGTCTATATAGAGACAGGTCCTTCTCTATTATATAGAGACTCTCTCATCATTATCTCATCTCCAGGTCCAGTATTACATAGAGACAGGTCCAGTATTATATAGAGACATGTCTATTATATCCTCTCCTATTAGAGACAGGTCCAGTATTATATAGAGACATCATTATTCTCATTCTCTCTAGAGACAGGTCCCTATATAGAGACTCAGTATTCCTCTAACAGGTCCAGTATTATATAGAGACAGCCTCATTCTATAGAGACAGGTCCAGGTCCTGAGACAGGTCCCTACAGGTCCCAGCAGGTCTCATAGAGACAGGTCCCTTATATAGAGACAGGTCCTAGAGACCCCAGCCTCTCCCTCTCCTACCCCAGCCTCTCCCTAGAGACTCCTAGAGACCCCAGCCTCTCCTCTCCCTACCCCAGCCTCCCTTTCCTCCTACCCCAGCCTCTCCCTCTCTCCTCCTACCCCAGCCTCTCCTCTCCTACCCCAGCCTCTCCCTCTCTCCTACCCCAGCCTCTCCCCTCTCTCCCACTCCCAGCCTCTCCCTTTCTTTCTTCCCTCCTCCTCTCCTTTCTCCTACCCCAGCCTCTCCCTCTCCTCCCACCCCAGCCTTCCCTCTCTCCTACCCCAGCTACTCTCCTCTCTCTACCCCAGCTTCTCCCTCTCTCCTACTCCCCTTCTCTCCCTCTCTCCTACCCCAGCCTCTCCCTCTCTCCTACCCCAGCCTCTCCCTGTTCTCCTACCCCAGCCTCTCCCTCTCTGCATTCCCCAGCTTCTCCATCTCCTACCCCAGCTTCTCCATCTCTCCTGGGACCCCAGCTTCTCCATCTCTCTAGACCAGAACACCCAGCTTCTCCCCTCTCTCCTTCCCCTCTCTCTGTGTCCCTCTCTCCTGCCCCAGCCTCTCCTCTGTCTCTGAGTCTGAAGCCTGTTTTAGTGTGTTGTCTGAGGAGTTGGAGATGAAGCTGAACTGTGTAATCTTCCTGTATTGGTGGCTGGTAAAGATGTCTGGGTTTCAGCTGTCTGAGATGGGCCGCCTGTATCATTACTCTGTTTGTCTCCCTTATCTCTCTCTGTCTCTCCCCATCCATCTCTCTCTCTCTCTCCCCATCCATCTCTCTCTTCTGTCTCTCTCTCCTCTCCCCCCATCCATCTCTCTCCTCTCCCCATCCATCTCTCTCTTATCTCTCTTTCTCTCCCCCATCCATCTGTCTCTCTCTCCTGTCTCCCCATCCATCTCTCATCATTATCTCATCTCCTCTCTCCTCCATCTCCATCCTCTCCATCTTTATCATCTCTTATCTCTCCCTCCTCTCCCCATCCATCTCTCTCCCTCTCTCCTCTCCCCATCCATCTATCTCTCTCCTACCCCAGCCTCTCCCTCTCTCCTACCCCCCATCCATCTCTCTCTTATCTCTCTCTCTCTCCCCATCCATCTTCCTTTCTCTCCTCCTCTCCCCCATCTCATCTCTCTTACCCCATCTCTCTCTCCTCTCCCCATCCATCTCTCTCCATATCTCTCCTCTCCCCATCATCTCCCCTCTCCTCTCCCCATCCATCTCCTCTTATCTCTCCTCTCCCCATCCATCTCTTCTCTCTCCTCTCCTCATCCATCTATCCTTATCTCTCTCCTCTCCCCATCCATCTCTCTCTTATCGTAGCTTCTCCTCTCCCCATCATCTCTCTCCCCTCTCCCCATCCATCTCTTCTCTCTCCTCTCCCCATCCATCTCTTATTTCTCTCTCCCCATCCATCTCTCTCTCCTCCCCAGCTTCTCCATCTCTCCTATCCCAGCTCTCTCCCCCATCCAACTCCCAGCTTATCTCTCTCCTCTCCCCATCAATCTCTCCTTATCTCTCTCTCCTCTCCCCATCCATCTCCTCTTATCTCTCTTCCTACCCCATCCATCTCCCTCTCTCTGAGTCTGAAGCTCTTATTTAGTGTGTTGTCTCCCCATCTGGAGATGAAGCTGAACTGTCCGCTCTTCCCATCTCTCTCTTAGCTGTCTCCCCATATCAACTGTTTTCTTATCTTATCTCTCATCCATCTCTCCCCCATCAATCTCTCTCTTATCATCCTCTCCTCTCCCCATCCATCTCTCTCTTATCTCTCTCTCTCTCTCTCCCCATCCATATCTCTCCTCTCCCCATCCATCTCTCTCTCTCTCCCCCATCCATCTCTCTCTCTTATCTCTCTCTTCCCTCATCCCATCTCCCCTCTCCCCATCCATCTCTCTTCTCTCTCCCCATCCAACTCTCTCTTATCTCTCCTCTCCCCATCTCCCCCATCCATCTCTCTTATCTCTCTCTCCTCTCCCCATCCATCTCTCTCATATCTCTCTCTCCTCTCCCCATCCATCTCTTCTCTCTCCCCATCCATCTCTCTTGTCTCTCTCCTCTCCCCATCCATCTCTCTCTTATCTCTATCTCCTCTCCCCATCCATCTATCTCTATCTCTCCCCTCCATCTATCTCTCTTCTCTCTCCTCTCCCCATCCATCTCTCTCTTATCTCTCTCTTCCTCTCCTCATCCATCCATCTTCTCTTATATCTCTCTCCTCTCCCCATCCATCTCTCTCTTCCCCATATCTCTCTCTCCTCTCCCCATCCATCTCTCTTATATCTCTCCTCTCCCTATCCATCTATCTCTTATCTCTCCCTCTCCCCATCCATCTCTCTTATCTCTCCTCTCCCCATCCATCTCTCTTATTTCTCTCTCTTCTCTCCCCATCCATCTCTCTCCTCTCCCCATCCATCTCTCTCTTATCTCTTCTTCTCCCCATCCATCTCTCTCTCCTCTCCCCATCCATCTCTCTCTTATCTCTCTCTTCTCTCCCCATCCATCTCTCTCTCTCTCCTCTCCCCATCCATCTCTCTCTTATCTCTTCTCGTCTCCCCACCCATCTCTCTCTTATCTCTCTTCTCTCCCCATCCTCTCCCCATCCATCTCTTATCTCTCTCCTCTCCCCATCCATCTCTCTTCTCTCCTCTCCCCATCCATCTCTCTCTTGTCTCTCTCTTCTCTCCCCATCCATCTCTCTCTTATTTCTCTCCTCTCCCCATCCATCTATCTTATCTCTCTCTCCTCTCCCCATTCATCTCTCTCTCTTATCCTCTCTCTTCTATCCCCATCCATCTCTCCATTCTTTCTCTCTCTGAATCTCTATTTAATTTCAATTCAAGGTGCTTTATTTGCCTGGGAAACATGTTTACATTACCAAAGCAAGTGGAATAGATAATGAACAAATCTCTCCTTCTGCCTCTCTCTCTGCCTTCCTCTCTCTATCTCTGCCTTCCTCTCTATCTCTGCCTTCCTCTCCTCTATCTCTGCCTTATCTCTCTCCTTCTGCCTCCTTCATCCTTATTTCTCCCTCTCCCCTCTTTATCTCTCCTTCTCCATCCTTTCTTTTCTCTCTCTCTCAATTCAAGGTGCTTTATTTCTGGGAAACATGTTTATATTATTCAGAAGCAAGTGGAATAGATAATGAACAAATCTCTCTCCTTTCTGCCTCTCTCTGCCTTCCTCTCTCTCTCTGCTTTCCTCTATCTCTGCCTTCCTCTATCTCTCCTCTGCCTCTCCTTCTCCCTCTCCTTCTTCTTTACTCTCTCTGCCTCTTTCTCTCTACTTCCCTCTTCCCTCCCACAGCAAGCGCTGAAGGAGAACGTGAGGAGGAGAGAGGCGGAGGAGAAACAGAGGAGAGCGTGGGTGGCCAAGGAGAAGGCGGAGAGAGAGAAGCAGGAGAGACAGCAACAGAAGAAGAGGAGACTGCTGGAGGTCAACGCAGGTAACGATGAACCACTGATCTCCTCAACACTGATATCTCAATGTCTGGCTGATCTCCTCAACCAATATCTACTCAATGTCTGGCTGATCTCCTCAACCAATATCTACTCAATGTCTGGCTGATCTCCTCAACCAATATCTACTCAATGTCTGGCTGATCTCCTCAACCAATATCTACTCAATGTCTGGCTGATCTCCTCAACCAATATCTACTCAATGTATGGCTGAGGTCCTCAACACTGATAACACAATGTATGGCTGAGGTCCTCAACACTGATAACTCAATGTATGGCTGAGCTCCTCAACACTGATAACTCAATGTATGGCTGAGCTCCTCAACACTGATAACTCAATGTATGGCTGAGGTCCTCAACACTGATAACTCAATGTATGGCTGAGGTCCTCAACACTGATAACACAATGTATGGCTGAGCTCCTCAACACTGATAACTCAATGTATGGCTGAGGTCCTCAACACTGATAACTCAATGTATGGCTGAGGTCCTCAACACTGATAACACAATGTATGGCTGAGCTCCTCAACACTGATAACACAATGTATGGCTGAGCTCCTCAACACTGATAACACAATGTATGGCTGAGCTCCTCAACACTGATAACACAATGTATGGCTGAGCTCCTCAACACTGATAACACAATGTCTGGCTGAGGTCCTCAACACTGATAACACAATGTATGGCTGAGCTCCTCAACACTGATAACACAATGTCTGGCTGAGGTCCTCAACACTGATAACTCAATGTATGGCTGAGCTCCTCAACACTGATAACACAATGTATGGCTGAGGTCCTCAACACTGATAACTCAATGTATGGCTGAGGTCCTCAACACTGATAACACAATGTCTGGCTGAGGTCCTCAACACTGATAACTCAATGTCTGGCTGAGCTCCTCAACCAATATCTACTCAATGTCTGGCTGATCTCCTCAACCAATATCTACTCAATGTCTGGCTGATCTCCTCAACCAATATCTACTCAATGTCTGGCTGAGGTCCTCAACACTGATAACACAATGTCTGGCTGAGGTCCTCAACACTGATAACTCAATGTATGGCTGAGGTCCTCAACACTGATAACTCAATGTCTGGCTGAGCTCCTCAACCAATATCTACTCAATGTCTGGCTGATCTCCTCAACCAATATCTACTCAATGTCTGGCTGATCTCCTCAACCAATATCTACTCAATGTCTGGCTGAGGTCCTCAACACTGATAACTCAATGTATGGCTGAGGTCCTCAACACTGATAACTCAATGTATGGCTGAGGTCCTCAACACTGATAACTCAATGTATGGCTGAGGTCCTCAACACTGATAACACAATGTATGGCTGAGGTCCTCAACACTGATAACTCAATGTATGGCTGATCTCCTCAACACTGATAACACAATGTATGGCTGAGCTCCTCAACACTGATAACACAATGTATGGCTGAGCTCCTCAACACTGATAACTCAATGTATGGCTGAGGTCCTCAACACTGATAACACAATGTCTGGCTGAGGTCCTCAACACTGATAACACAATGTATGGCTGAGCTCCTCAACACTGATAACACAATGTATGGCTGAGGTCCTCAACACTGATAACACAATGTCTGGCTGAGGTCCTCAACACTGATAACACAATGTATGGCTGAGGTCCTCAACACTGATAACACAATGTATGGCTGAGCTCCTCAACACTGATAACACAATGTATGGCTGAGCTCCTCAACACTGATAACACAATGGCTGAGCTCCTCAACACTGATAACACAATGTATGGCTGAGGTCCTCAACACTGATAACTCAATGTATGGCTGAGGTCCTCAACACTGATAACTCAATGTATGGCTGAGGTCCTCAACACTGATAACTCAATGTATGGCTGAGGTCTCAACACTGATAACTGATCAATGATATGGCTGAGGTCCTCAACACTGATAACACAATGTATGGCTGAGCTCCTCAACACTGATAACACAATGTATGGCTGAGGTCCTCAACACTGATAACTCAATGTATGGCTGAGCTCCTCAACACTGATAACACAATGTATGGCTGATCTCCTCAACACTGATAACTCAATGTATGGCTGAGGTCCTCAACACTGGTCTGGCTGAGGTCAACACTGATAACTCAATGTATGGCTGAGGTCCTCAACACTGATAACTCAATGTCTGGCTGAGGTCCTCAACACTGATAACTCAATGTATTGCTGAGGTCCTCAACACTGATAACTCAATGTCTGGCTGAGGTCCTCAACACTGATAACTCAATGTCTGGCTGAGGTCCTCAACACTGATAACACAATGTCTGGCTGAGGTCCTCAACACTGATAACTCAATGTCTGGCTGAGGTCCTCAACACTGATAACTCAATGTCTGGCTGAGGTCCTCAACACTGATAACTCAATGTATGGCTGAGGTCCTCAACACTGATAACTCAATGTCTGGCTGAGCTCCTCAACACTGATAACACAATGTATGGCTGAGGTCCTCAACCAATATCTACTCAATGTCTGGCTGAGTTCGACAGATAGTTTTTAGTTTGACATTTGGGTAAGGCGTTATATGATGCGTACCTAAAGCGTACCTGAAGCATTATAACGTTCTTTGTGATGCCTTATGAGACACTTAAATGCTTTTCCGAAGACACCAGTCTCGGTCCGTTTTGGAGTGATGACTAACTGTTACCGCGTGAAACGTGGTTCTGATTCCGGTGTAGACTAACTGTTACCGTGTGAAACATGGTTCTGATTCCGGTGTAGACTAACTGTTACCGTGTGAAACATGGTTCTGATTCCGGTGTAGACTAACTGTTACCGTGTGAAACGTGGTTCTGATTCCGGTGTAGACTAACTGTTACCGCGTGAAACGTGGTTCTGATTCCGGTGTAGACTAACTGTTACCGTGTGAAACGTGGTTCTGATTCTGGTGTAGACTGTTACCGTGTGAAACGTGGTTCTGATTCCGGTGTAGACTAACTGTTACCGTGTGAAACGTGGTTCTGATTCCGGTGTAGACGAACTGTTACCGTGTGAAATGTGGTTCTGATTCCGGTGTAGACGAACTGTTACCGTGTGAAACATGGTTCTGATTCCGGTGTAGACTACATGTTACCGTGTGAAACGTGGTTCTGAATTTGGTGTAGACTAACTGTTACCGTGTGAAACGTGGTCCCTGATTCCGGTGTAGACTAACTGTTACCATGTGAAACGTGGTCCCTGATTCCGGTGTAGACTGTTACCGTGTGAAACATGGTTCCTGATTCCGGTGTAGACTGTTACCGTGTGAAACGTGGTTCTGATTCCGGTGTAGACTAACTGTGACCATGTGAAACGTGTTTCTGATTCCGTTGTAGACTGTTACCGTGTGAAACATGGTTCCTGATTCCGGTGTAGACTAACTGTTACCGTGTGAAACGTGGTTCTGATTCCGGTGTAGACTAACTGTTACCGTGTGAAACGTGGTTCCTGATTCCGGTGTAGACTAACTGTTACCGTGTGAAACGTGGTTCTGATTCCGGTGTAGACTAACTGTTACCGTGTGAAACATGGTTCTGATTCCGGTGTAGACTAACTGTTACCGTGTGAAACGTGGTTCTGATTCCGGTGTAGACCAACTGTTACCGTGTGAAACGTGGTTCTGATTCCGGTGTAGACTGTTACCGTGTGAAACGTGGTTCTGATTCCGGTGTAGACTAACTGTTACCGTGTGAAACATGGTTCCTGATTCCGGTGTAGACGAACTGTTACCGTGTGAAACATGGTTCTGATTCCGGTGTAGACTAACTGTTACCGTGTGAAACATGGTTCTGATTCCGGTGTAGACTAACTGTTACCGTGTGAAACGTGGTTCTGATTCGTGAAACGTGGTCCCTGATTGTAGACTGTTACCGTGTGAAACGTGGTCCCTGATTCCGGTGTAGACTAACTGTTACCGTGTGAAACGTGGTTCTGATTCCGGTGTAGACTAACTGTTACCGTGTGAAACGTGGTTCTGATTCGGTGTAGACTAACTGTTACCGTGTGAAACGTGGTTCTGATTCCGGTGTAGACTAACTGTTACCGTGTGAAACGTGGTTCTGATTCGGTGTAGACTAACTGTTACCGTGTGAAACATGGTTCTGATTCCGGTGTAGACTAACTGTTACCGTGTGAAACATGGTTCTGATTCCGGTGTAGACTAACTGTTACCGTGTGAAACATGGTTCTGATTCCGGTGTAGACTAACTGTTACCGTGTGAAACGTGGTTCTGATTACCGGTGTAGACTAACTGTTACCGTGTGAAACGTGGTTCCTGATTCGGTGTAGACTAACTGTTACCGTGTGAAACATGGTTCTGATTCCGGTGTAGACTAACTGTTACCGTGTGAAACGTGGTTCTGATTCGGTGTAGACTGTTACCGTGTGAAACGTGGTTCTGATTCCGGTGTAGACTAACTGTTACCGTGTGAAACATGGTTCTGATTCCGGTGTAGACTAACTGTTACCGTGAAACATGGTTCTGATTCCCGTGTAGACTAACTGTTACGTGAAACGTGGTTCTGATTCCGGTGTAGACTAACTGTTACCGTGTGAAACGTGGTTCCTGATTCCGGTGTAGACTAACTGTTAACGTGTGAAACGTGGTTCTGATTCCGGTGTAGACTAACTGTTACCGTGTGAAACGTGGTTCTGATTCCGGTGTAGACTAACTGTTACCGTGTGAAACGTGGTCCTGATTCCGGTGTAGACTAACTGTTACCGCGTGAAACGTGGTTCTGATTCCGGTGTAGACTAACTGTTACCGTGTGAAACATGGTTCTGATTCCGGTGTAGACTAACTGTTACCGTGTGAAACATGGTTCTGATTCCGGTGTAGACTAACTGTTACCGTGTGAAACGTGGTTCTGATTCCGGTGTAGACTAACTG
>NW_027008553.1:27500-67500 GCF_036934945.1 Oncorhynchus masou masou
GTCCATTATAA
Source organism: Oncorhynchus masou masou (assembly GCF_036934945.1). NCBI lineage: Eukaryota > Metazoa > Chordata > Actinopteri > Salmoniformes > Salmonidae > Oncorhynchus > Oncorhynchus masou. The sequence continues at coordinate 27,512 of NW_027008553.1, forward strand.
CACGTATCTATAGTAACTGTCCATTATAACACGTATCTATAGTAACTGTCCATTATAACACGTATCTATAGTAACTGTCCATTATAACACGTATCTATAGTAACTGTCCATTACAACATGTATCTATAGTAACTGTCCATTATAACACGTATCTATAGTAACTGTCCATTATAACAGGTAGCTATAGTAACTGTGCATTATAACACGTATCTATAGTAACTGTCCATTATAACAGGTATCTATAGTAACTGTCCATTATAACAGGTATCTATAGTAACTGTCCATTATAACAGGTATCTATAGTAACTGTCCATTATAACACGTATCTATAGTAACTGTCCATTATAACAGGTAGCTATAGTAACTGTCCATTATAACACGTATCTGTAGTAACTGTCCATTATAACAGGTATCTATAGTAACTGTCCATTATAACAGGTAGCTATAGTAACTGTCCATTATAACAGGTAGCAACAGTAACTGTCCATTATAACACGTATCTATAGTAACTGTCCATTATAACACGTATCTATAGTAACTGTCCATTATAACAGGTATCACGTTAAATAATAGTTACATTTATTGTGTTAATACTATTTGTCCATATCGCCCAGGTCTATCTGTGTGTCACACACACACACTGTGTCAAGCACATTCCCAGGCAGTGAACCCTGGAGTATATTCACGAGGAAACAAATCAGGACTGGTTTTGACCCGGGACAGCAGTTGAGTGTAATTATGATCAGGTAGATGAGATAAGAGGCAGGACGGTGGACCCCCAGGCTCGGTGTTTACGGTGAAATACCCCCTGGGGGTCGTCCTGATTCTAGACCTGGGCTCCCCAACCCTCTTCCTGGAGGACGGTGGACCTCCAGGCTCGGTGTTTACGGTGAAATACCCCCTGGGGTCGTCCTGATTCTAGACCTGGGCTCCCAACCCTCTTCCTGGAGGACGGTGGACCTACAGGCTCGGTGTTTACGGTGAAATACCCCCTGGGGGTCGTCCTGATTCTAGACCTGGGCTCCCCAACCCTCTTCCTGGAGGACGGTGGACCTACAGGAAGAGGGTTGGACTGAACACCAACAGGACTGTAGATCTCCAGGAAGAGGGTTAGACTGAACACCTACAGGACAGTAGATCTCCAGGAAGAGGGTTGGACTGAACACCTACAGGACAGTAGATCTCCAGGAAGAGGGTTGGACTGAACACCTACAGGACAGTAGATCTCCAGGAAGAGGGTTGAACTGAACACCTACAGGACAGTAGATCTCCAGGAAGAGGGTTGAACTGAACACCTACAGGACAGTAGATCTCCAGGAAGAGGGTTGGACTGAACACCTACAGGACAGTAGATCTCCAGGAAGAGGGTTGGACTGATAACCTACAGGACAGTAGATCTCCAGGAAGAGGGTTGGACTGAACACCTACAGGACAGTAGATCTCCAGGAAGAGGGTCGGACTGAACACCTACAGGAAGAGGGTTGGACTAAAAACCTACAGGACAGTAGATCTCCAGGAAGAGGGTTGGGCTGTCCTGTTCTTGACAAACAGATCTTAATTTCTATGCTACAGACTCCAGAACTCAAGAGGTGATTTTAAACTTTTCAATTTAAGAGAACTAGCACAGAGAGAGAGAGATAAAACTTCAGCCAACATTTTGTCACTGTGGCTTATAGAGAAATGTGCCATGTGCTGAGAAGCCTGAAATACATTTAGATACGCTGAAATTAAGACAACGCAAAACCAAGACGCTCTTGATATCCCTGAGGAATGGGATGATACACACACACACTGAGTCACTCTCTAACACACACACACACACACACACACACACACACACACTGAGTCACTCAATAACACACACACACACACACACACACACACTGAGTCACTCTCTAACACACGCACACACACACACACTCTGTCACTCAAACACAAACTAAAGGAACCTGTATCCCATCCAACCTTTCTACTACCCTGTACACACTTAACCAGTATCCCTTCTAACCTCTCTACTTCCCTGTACACACTTAACCAGTATCCCTTCTAACCTCTCTACGACCCTGTACACACTTAACCAGTATCCATTCTAACCTCTCTACTACCCTGTACACACTTAACCAGTATCCCTTCTAACCTCTCTACGACCCTGTACACACTTAACCAGTATCCAATCTAACCTCTCTACTACCCTGTACACACTTAACCAGTATCCCTTCTATGCGCACTACACACTTAACCAGTATCCCTTCTAACCTCTCTACCACCCTGTACACACTTAACCAGTATCCCTTCTAACCTCTCTCCTACCCTCTTATCCAGTATCCCTTCTAACCTCTCTACCACTCTGTACACACTTAACCTGTATCCCTTCTAACCTCTCTACCACGCTGTACACATTTAACCTGTATCCCTTCTAACCTCTACCACTCTGTACACACTTAACCTGTATCCCTTCTAACCTCTCTACCACTCTGTACACACTTAACCTGTATCCCTTCTAACCTCTCTACCACTCTGTACACACTTAATCTGTATCCCCTCTAACCTCTCTCCACTCCACTGGCAGAGTCTGTCTGAGTCCCAAATAGCAGCCTATTCCCTGGCCTATATAGTGCACTACTTTAGACTGGAGCCCTTTGGGCATTGAGCCCTGGTCTTAAAGTAGTGTGCTACGTAGGGAATAGGGTGCCATTTGGGACATGGTGCCCTTCTAGACATTAGCCATTACTTACTGCTTGGAACGGCTGTATTAAAACCACCTCTGCCAACCAATGCTGTGTTAACAGGGATGTTAGAGAGGAGTGGGAGAGAAATCAACCAGAGAGAGAGAGAGAGAGAGAGAGACGTTTGTCTGGAGAATCAACCATAGAGAGAGAGAGAGACGTCCGTCTGGATCAAGCCAGACTCACAGGCCATCTGTACTCAAAACACTAAAAGAGCTTCATCATTTTTTCCCAGAACAAAAGGTTTTGTGTCCCAAACACTACCCTATTCCCTCTGTAGTGCACTACTTTACACCACAGCCCTACGGGCCCTGATCAAATGGAGTGCCCTACATAGGGGGATAGGCTGAGAGAACGGCCATTTTGACTGCTCCTCTACTGCATCACACGGTGACCCGTGATGTCCAACAGCTTGTTTCTGAAGGTGACTTTAGGATGGTACAGGCCTGTGTCTGTCACATTGAGGCCTGTGTCTGTCACAGTGAGGCCTGTGGCTCCCCCCCCTCCCACAAGGCTTGTGTCTGTCACAGTGAGGCTTGTGTCTGTCACAGTGAGGCCTGTGTCTGTCACAGTGAGGCCTGTGTCTGTCACAGTGAGGCCTGTGTCTGTCACAGTGAGGCCTGTGTCTGTCACAGTGAGGCCTGTGTCTGTCACAGTGAGGCCTGTGTCTGTCACAGTGAGGCCTGTGTCTGTCACAGTGAGGCCTGTGTCTGTCACAGTGAGGCCTGTGCCCCCCCCCTCCCACAAGGCCTGTGTCTGTCACAGTGAGGCCTGTCCCCCCCCCCCTCCCACAATGCTTGTGTCTGTCACAGTGAGGCCTGTGTCTGTCACAGTGAGGCCTGTGTCTGTCACAGTGAGGCCTGTGTCTGTCACAGTGAGGCCTGTGCCCCCCCTCCCACAAGGCTTGTATTTGTCACAGTGAGGCCTGTGGCTCCCCCTCCCACAAGGCTTGTGTCTGTCACAGTGAGGCCTGTGTCTGTCACAGTGAGGCCTGTGCCCCCCACTCCCACAAGGCCTGTGTCTGTCACAGTGAGGCCTGCCCCCCCCCCTCCCACAAGGCTTGTGTCTGTCACAGTGAGGCCTGTGCCCCCCCCCCCCACAAGGCCTGTGTCTGTCACAGTGAGGCCTGTGCCCCCTCCCCCCACAAGGCATGGGTCTTGATCTGTGGCTCTCTCCTCCCAACAAGGCCTTTTGTTTAAGGCTGATTGTCTACTTCCTGCTTTCCCTAATTGGGACGCTCAAAATGTCCGCCAGTCCACCCATTATGGCATCGTTGACCTGAATGGAGATGTCCGTTCTACTCGTTCTGAGGCTGTTCTGTCAGCAGGATGTGTGTTGAGTGTTCTGGTCCAGTGGAGGTGGTGGTGAGGACAGAGGTGCATGCTGGGTGGAGACACAGGGAGCAGGGCTATGACTGAATCGTTTAACATTCATATATTCCCCTGTTTTACTCGCTCCCCACTGAGGCGAACGCTGTCAAACTGTTCAGCATCAATATACAGTGGAGACCAGGACACTGGTGGTTAGTTAGAGCCCCTACTGGCTGTAGACAGGACACTACTGGTTAGTTAGAGCCCCTACTGGCTGTAGACAGGACACTGCTGGTTAGTTAGAGCCCCTACTGGCTGTAGACAGGACACTGCTGGTTAGTTAGAGCCCCTACTGGCTGTAGACAGGACACTGCTGGTTAGTTAGAGCCCCTACTAGCTGTAGACAGGACACTGCTGGATAGTTAGAGCCCCTGCTAGCTGTAGACAGGACACTGCTGGTTAGTTAGAGCCCCTACTGGCTGTAGACAGGACACTGGTGGTTAGTTAGAGCCCCTACTGGCTGTAGACAGGACACTGCTGGTTAGTTAGAGCCCCTACTGGCTGTAGACAGGACACTACAGGGCACTGCTGGTTAGTTAGAGCCCCTACTAGCTGTAGACAGGACACTGCTGGTTAGTTAGAGCCCCTACTGGCTGTAGACAGGACACTGCTGGTTAGTTAGAGCCCCTACTGGCTGTAGACAGGACACTGCTGGTTAGTTAGAGCCCCTACTAGCTGTAGACAGGACACTGCTGGTTAGTTAGAGCCCCTACTGGCTGTAGACAGGACACTGCTGGTTAGTTAGAGCCCCTACTGGCTGTAGATAGGACACTGCTGGTTAGTTAGAGCCCCTACTGGCTGTAGACAGGACACTGCTGGTTAGTTAGAGGCCCTACTGGCTGTAGACAGGACACTACTGGTTAGTTAGAGCCCCTGCTAGCTGTAGACAGGACACTACTGGTTAGTTAGAGCCCCTACTGGCTGTAGACAGGACACTGCTGGTTAGTTAGAGCCCCTACTGGCTGTAGACAGGACACTGCTGGTTAGTTAGAGCCCCTACTGGCTGTAGACAGGACACTACAGGGCACTGCTGGTTAGTTAGAGCCCCTACTAGCTGTAGACAGGACACTGCTGGTTAGTTAGAGCCCCTACTGGCTGTAGACAGGACACTGCTGGTTAGTTAGAGCCCCTACTGGCTGTAGACAGGACACTGCTGGTTAGTTAGAGCCCCTACTAGCTGTAGACAGGACACTGCTGGTTAGTTAGAGCCCCTACTGGCTGTAGACAGGACACTGCTGGTTAGTTAGAGCCCCTACTGGCTGTAGATAGGACACTGCTGGTTAGTTAGAGCCCTACTGGCTGTAGACAGGACACTGCTGGTTAGTTAGAGGCCCTACTGGCTGTAGACAGGACACTACTGGTTAGTTAGAGCCCCTGCTAGCTGTAGACAGGACACTACTGGTTAGTTAGAGCCCCTACTGGCTGTAGACAGGACACTGCTGGTTAGTTAGAGCCCCTACTGGCTGTAGACAGGACACTACAGGACACTGCTGGTTAGTTAGAGCCCCTACTGGCTGTGGACAGGACACTACTGGTTAGTTAGAGCCCCTACTAGCTGTAGACAGGACACTGCTGGTTAGTTAGAGCCCCTACTGGCTGTGGACAGGACACTACTGGTTAGTTAGAGCCCCTGCTAGCTGTGGACAGGACACTGCTGGTTAGTTAGAGCCCCTACTGGCTGTAGACAGGACACTACTGGTTAGTTAGAGCCCCTACTGGCTGTAGACAGGACACTGCTGGTTAGTTAGAGCCCCTACTAGCTGTAGACAGGACACTGCTGGTTAGTTAGAGCCCCTACTGGCTGTAGACAGGACACTACAGGACACTGCTGGTTAGTTAGAGCCCCTACTGGCTGTGGACAGGACACTGCTGGTTAGTTAGAGCCCCTACTGGCTGTAGACAGGACACTGCTGGTTAGTTAGAGCCCCTACTGGCTGTAGACAGGACACTACTGGTTAGTTAGAGCCCCTACTAGCTGTGGACAGGACACTGCTGGTTAGTTAGAGCCCCTACTGGCTGTGGACAGGACACTACAGGACACTGCTGGTTAGTTAGAGCCCCTACTGGCTGTAGACAGGACACTACTGGTTAGTTAGAGCCCCTACTGGCTGTAGACAGGACACTACTGGTTAGTTAGAGCCACTACTGGCTGTAGACAGGACACTACTGGTTAGTTAGAGCCCCTACTGGCTGTAGACAGGACACTGCTGGTTAGTTAGATCCCCTACTAGCTGTTGACAGGACACTACAGGACACTACTGGTTAGTTAGAGCCCCTACTAGCTGTGGACAGGACACTGCTGGTTAGTTAGAGCCCCTACTGGCTGTGGACAGGACACTGCTGGTTAGTTAGAGCCCCTACTGGCTGTAGATAGGACACTGCTGGTTAGTTAGAGCCCCTACTGGCTGTAGACATGACACTGCTGGTTAGTTAGAGCCCCTACTAGCTGTAGACAGGACACTACTGGTTAGTTAGAGCCCCTACTAGCTGTAGACAGGACACTGCTGGTTAGTTAGAGCCCCTACTGGCTGTAGACAGGACACTGCTGGTTAGTTAGAGCCCCTACTGGCTGTAGACAGGACACTGCTGGTTAGTTAGAGGCCCTACTGGCTGTAGACAGGACACTACTGGTTAGTTAGAGCCCCTGCTAGCTGTAGACAGGACACTACTGGTTAGTTAGAGCCCCTACTGGCTGTAGACAGGACACTGCTGGTTAGTTAGAGCCCCTACTGGCTGTAGACAGGACACTACAGGACACTGCTGGTTAGTTAGAGCCCCTACTGGCTGTGGACAGGACACTACTGGTTAGTTAGAGCCCCTACTAGATGTAGACAGGACACTGCTGGTTAGTTAGAGCCCCTACTGGCTGTGGACAGGACACTACTGGTTAGTTAGAGCCCCTGCTAGCTGTGGACAGGACACTGCTGGTTAGTTAGAGCCCCTACTGGCTGTAGACAGGACACTACTGGTTAGTTAGAGCCCCTACTGGCTGTAGACAGGACACTGCTGGTTAGTTAGAGCCCCTACTAGCTGTAGACAGGACACTGCTGGTTAGTTAGAGCCCCTACTAGCTGTAGACAGGACACTACTGGTTAGTTAGAGCCCCTACTGGCTGTAGACAGGACACTGCTGGTTAGTTAGAGCCCCTACTGGCTGTAGACATGACACTACTGGTTAGTTAGAGCCCCTACTAGCTGTAGACATGACACTGCTGGTTAGTTAGAGCCCCTACTGGCTGTAGATAGGACACTGCTGGTTAGTTCGAGCCCCTACTGGCTGTAGACAGGACACTGCTGGTTAGTTAGAGCCCCTACTGGCTGTAGACAGGACACTGCTGGTTAGTTAGAGCCCCTACTGGCTGTAGACAGGACACTACTGGTTAGTTAGAGCCCCTGCTAGCTGTGGACAGGACACTGCTGGTTAGTTAGAGCCCCTACTAGCTGTAGACAGGACACTGGTGGTTAGTTAGAGCCCCTACTGGCTGTAGTCAGGACACTGCTGGTTAGTTAGAGCCCCTACTGGCTGTAGACAGGACACTGCTGGTTAGTTAGAGCCCTACTGGCTGTAGACAGGACACTGCTGGTTAGTTAGAGCCCCTACTGGCTGTAGACAGGACACTGCTGGTTAGTTAGAGCCCCTACTAGCTGTAGACAGGACACTACTGGTTAGTTAGAGCCCCTACTAGCTGTAGACAGGACACTGCTGGTTAGTTAGAGCCCCTACTGGCTGTAGACAGGACACTACAGGGCACTGCTGGTTAGTTAGAGCCCCTACTGGCTGTAGACAGGACACTACTGGTTAGTTAGAGCCCCTACTAGCTGTAGACAGGACACTGCTGGTTAGTTAGATACTGCTGGTTAGTTAGATCCCCTACTGGCTGTAGACAGGACACTGCTGGTTAGTTAGAGCCCCTACTGGCTGTAGACAGGACACTGCTGGTTAGTTAGAGCCCCTACTGGCTGTAGACAGGACACTGCTGGTTAGTTAGAGCCCCTACTGGCTGTAGACAGGACACTGCTGGTTAGTTAGAGCCCCTACTGGCTGTAGACAGGACACTGCTGGTTAGTTAGAGCCCCTACTGGCTGTAGACAGGACACTGCTGGTTAGTTAGAGCCCCTACTGGCTGTAGACAGGACACTACTGGTTAGTTAGAGCCCCTACTGGCTGTAGACAGGACACTACAGGACACTGCTGGTTAGTTAGAGCCCCTACTGGCTGTAGACAGGACACTGCTGGTTAGTTAGAGCCCCTACTGGCTGTAGACAGGACACTGCAGGACACTGCTGGTTAGTTAGAGCCCCTACTGGCTGTAGACAGGACACTGCTGGTTAGTTAGAGCCCCTACTGGCTGTAGACAGGACACTGCTGGTTAGTTAGAGCCCCTACTAGCTGTAGACAGGACACTGCTGGTTAGTTAGAGCCCCTACTGGCTGTAGACAGGACACTACTGGTTAGTTAGAGCCCCTACTGGCTGTAGACAGGACACTGCTGGTTAGTTAGAGCCCCTACTGGCTGTAGACAGGACACTGCTGGTTAGTTAGAGCCCCTACTGGCTGTAGACAGGACACTACTGGTTAGTTAGAGCCCCTACTGGCTGTAGACAGGACACTGCTGGTTAGTTAGAGCCCCTACTGGCTGTAGACAGGACACTGCTGGTTAGTTAGAGCCCTGTTAGCTGTAGACAGGACACTGCTGGTTAGTTAGAGCCCCTACTAGCTGTAGACAGGACACTGCTGGTTAGTTAGAGCCCCTACTGGCTGTAGACAGGACTCTGCTGGTTAGTTAGAGCCCCTACTAGCTGTAGACAGGACACTACTGGTTAGTTAGAGTCCCTGCTGGCTGTAGACAGGACACTGCTGGTTAGTTAGAGCCCCTACTGGCTGTAGATAGGACACTACTGGTTAGTTAGAGCCCCTACTGGCTGTAGACAGGACACTGCTGGTTAGTTAGAGCCCCTACTGGCTGCAGACAGGACACTGCTGGTTAGTTAGAGCCCCTACTGGCTGTAGACAGGACACTACTGGTTAGTTAGAGCCCCTGCTAGCTGTGGACAGGACACTGCTGGTTAGTTAGAGCCCCTACTAGCTGTAGACAGGACACTGGTGGTTAGTTAGAGCCCCTACTGGCTGTAGTCAGGACACTGCTGGTTAGTTAGAGCCCCTACTGGCTGTAGACAGGACACTGCTGGTTAGTTAGAGCCCCTACTGGCTGTAGACAGGACACTGCTGGTTAGTTAGAGCCCCTACTGGCTGTAGACAGGACACTGCTGGTTAGTTAGAGCCCCTACTAGCTGTAGACAGGACACTACTGGTTAGTTAGAGCCCCTACTAGCTGTAGACAGGACACTGCTGGTTAGTTAGAGCCCCTACTGGCTGTAGACAGGACACTACAGGGCACTGCTGGTTAGTTAGAGCCCCTACTGGCTGTAGACAGGACACTACTGGTTAGTTAGAGCCCCTACTAGCTGTAGACAGGACACTGCTGGTTAGTTAGATACTGCTGGTTAGTTAGATCCCCTACTGGCTGTAGACAGGACACTGCTGGTTAGTTAGAGCCCCTACTGGCTGTAGACAGGACACTGCTGGTTAGTTAGAGCCCCTACTGGCTGTAGACAGGACACTGCTGGTTAGTTAGAGCCCCTACTGGCTGTAGACAGGACACTGCTGGTTAGTTAGAGCCCCTACTGGCTGTAGACAGGACACTGCTGGTTAGTTAGAGCCCCTACTGGCTGTAGACAGGACACTGCTGGTTAGTTAGAGCCCCTACTGGCTGTAGACAGGACACTACTGGTTAGTTAGAGCCCCTACTGGCTGTAGACAGGACACTACAGGACACTGCTGGTTAGTTAGAGCCCCTACTGGCTGTAGACAGGACACTGCTGGTTAGTTAGAGCCCCTACTGGCTGTAGACAGGACACTGCAGGACACTGCTGGTTAGTTAGAGCCCCTACTGGCTGTAGACAGGACACTGCTGGTTAGTTAGAGCCCCTACTGGCTGTAGACAGGACACTGCTGGTTAGTTAGAGCCCCTACTAGCTGTAGACAGGACACTGGTGGTTAGTTAGAGCCCCTACTGGCTGTAGTCAGGACACTGCTGGTTAGTTAGAGCCCCTACTGGCTGTAGACAGGACACTGCTGGTTAGTTAGAGCCCCTACTGGCTGTAGACAGGACACTGCTGGTTAGTTAGAGCCCCTACTGGCTGTAGACAGGACACTGCTGGTTAGTTAGAGCCCCTACTAGCTGTAGACAGGACACTACTGGTTAGTTAGAGCCCCTACTAGCTGTAGACAGGACACTGCTGGTTAGTTAGAGCCCCTACTGGCTGTAGACAGGACACTACAGGGCACTGCTGGTTAGTTAGAGCCCCTACTGGCTGTAGACAGGACACTACTGGTTAGTTAGAGCCCCTACTAGCTGTAGACAGGACACTGCTGGTTAGTTAGATACTGCTGGTTAGTTAGATCCCCTACTGGCTGTAGACAGGACACTGCTGGTTAGTTAGAGCCCCTACTGGCTGTAGACAGGACACTGCTGGTTAGTTAGAGCCCCTACTGGCTGTAGACAGGACACTGCTGGTTAGTTAGAGCCCCTACTGGCTGTAGACAGGACACTGCTGGTTAGTTAGAGCCCCTACTGGCTGTAGACAGGACACTGCTGGTTAGTTAGAGCCCCTACTGGCTGTAGACAGGACACTGCTGGTTAGTTAGAGCCCCTACTGGCTGTAGACAGGACACTACTGGTTAGTTAGAGCCCCTACTGGCTGTAGACAGGACACTACAGGACACTGCTGGTTAGTTAGAGCCCCTACTGGCTGTGGACAGGACACTACTGGTTAGTTAGAGCCCCTACTGGCTGTAGACAGGACACTGCTGGTTAGTTCGAGCCCCTACTGGCTGTAGACAGGACACTGCTGGTTAGTTAGAGCCCCTACTGGCTGTGGACAGGACACTGCTGGTTAGTTAGAGCCCCTACTAGCTGTGGACAGGACACTGCTGGTTAGTTAGAGCCCCTACTGGCTGTAGACAGGACACTACAGGACACTGCTGGTTAGTTAGAGCCCCTACTGGCTGTAGACAGGACACTACTGGTTAGTTAGAGCCCCTACTGGCTGTAGACATGACACTGCTGGTTAGTTAGAGCCCCTACTGGCTGTAGACAGGACACTGCTGGTTAGTTAGAGCCACTACTAGCTGTAGACAGGACACTGGTGGTTAGTTAGAGCCCCTACTAGCTGTGGACAGGACACTGCTGGTTAGTTAGAGCCCCTACTAGCTGTGGACAGGACACTGCTGGTTAGTTAGAGCCCCTACTAGCTGTAGACAGGACACTGCTGGTTAGTTAGAGCCCCTACTGGCTGTAGACAGGACACTGCTGGTTAGTTAGAGCCCCTACTGGCTGTAGACAGGACACTGCTGGTTAGTTAGAGCCCCTACTGGCTGTGGACAGGACACTGCTGGTTAGTTAGAGCCCCTACTAGCTGTGGACAGGACACTGCTGGTTAGTTAGAGCCCCTACTGTCTGTAGACAGGACACTGCTGGTTAGTTAGAGCCCCTACTGGCTGTAGACAGGACACTACAGGACACTGCTGGTTAGTTAGAGCCCCTACTGGCTGTGGACAGGACACTACAGGACACTGGTGGTTAGTTAGAGCCCCTACTGGCTGTGGACAGGACACTGCAGGACACTGGTGGTTAGTTAGAGCCCCTACTAGCTGTGGACAGGACACTGCTGGTTAGTTAGAGCCCCTACTAGCTGTGGACAGGACACTGCTGGTTAGTTAGAGCCCCTACTAGCTGTAGACAGGACACTGCTGGTTAGTTAGAGCCCCTACTAGCTGTAGACAGGACACTGCTGGTTAGTTAGAGCCCCTACTAGCTGTAGACAGGACACTGCTGGTTAGTTAGAGCCCCTACTGGCTGTAGACAGGACACTGCTGGTTAGTTAGAGCCCCTACTGGCTGTAGACAGGACACTGCTGGTTAGTTAGAGCCCCTACTGGCTGTGGACAGGACACTACTGGTTAGTTAGAGCCCCTACTGGCTGTAGACAGGACACTACAGGATACTGCTGGTTAGTTAGAGTCCCTACTGGCTGTAGACAGGACACTACAGGGCACTGCTGGTTAGTTAGAGCCCCTACTGGCTGTAGACAGGACACTGCTTGTTAGTTAGAGCCCCTACTGGCTGTAGACAGGACACTGCTGGTTAGTTAGAGCCCCTACTGGCTGTAGACAGGACACTACTGGTTAGTTAGAGCCCCTACTGGCTGTAGACAGGACACTACTGGTTAGTTAGAGCCCCTACTGGCTGTGGACAGGACACTACAGGACACTACTGGTTAGTTAGAGCCCCTACTGGCTGTGGACAGGACACTACAGGACACTGCTGGTTAGTTAGAGCCCCTACTGGCTGTAGACAGGACACTGCTGGTTAGTTAGAGCCCCTACTGGCTGTAGACAGGACACTGCTGGTTAGTTAGAGCCCCTACTGGCTGTAGACAGGCACTGGTGGTTAGTTAGAGCCCCTACTGGCTGTAGACAGGACACTGCTGGTTAGTTAGAGCCCCTACTAGCTGTAGACAGGACACTACAGGACACTACTGGTTAGTTAGAGCCCCTACTGGCTGTAGACAGGACACTGCTGGTTAGTTAGAGCCCCTACTGGCTGTAGATAGGACACTACTGGTTAGTTAGAGCCCCTACTGGCTGTAGACAGGACACTGCTGGTTAGTTAGAGCCCCTACTGGCTGTAGACAGGACACTGCTGGTTAGTTAGAGCCCCTACTGGCTGTAGACAGGACACTACTGGTTAGTTAGAGCCCCTGCTAGCTGTGGACAGGACACTGCTGGTTAGTTAGAGCCCCTACTAGCTGTAGACAGGACACTGGTGGTTAGTTAGAGCCCCTACTGGCTGTAGTCAGGACACTGCTGGTTAGTTAGAGCCCCTACTGGCTGTAGACAGGACACTGCTGGTTAGTTAGAGCCCCTACTGGCTGTAGACAGGACACTGCTGGTTAGTTAGAGCCCCTACTGGCTGTAGACAGGACACTGCTGGTTAGTTAGAGCCCCTACTAGCTGTAGACAGGACACTACTGGTTAGTTAGAGCCCCTACTAGCTGTAGACAGGACACTGCTGGTTAGTTAGAGCCCCTACTGGCTGTAGACAGGACACTACAGGGCACTGCTGGTTAGTTAGAGCCCCTACTGGCTGTAGACAGGACACTACTGGTTAGTTAGAGCCCCTACTAGCTGTAGACAGGACACTGCTGGTTAGTTAGATACTGCTGGTTAGTTAGATCCCCTACTGGCTGTAGACAGGACACTGCTGGTTAGTTAGAGCCCCTACTGGCTGTAGACAGGACACTGCTGGTTAGTTAGAGCCCCTACTGGCTGTAGACAGGACACTGCTGGTTAGTTAGAGCCCCTACTGGCTGTAGACAGGACACTGCTGGTTAGTTAGAGCCCCTACTAGCTGTAGACAGGACACTACAGGACACTACTGGTTAGTTAGAGCCCCTACTGGCTGTAGACAGGACACTGCTGGTTAGTTAGAGCCCCTACTGGCTGTAGATAGGACACTACTGGTTAGTTAGAGCCCCTACTGGCTGTAGACAGGACACTGCTGGTTAGTTAGAGCCCCTACTGGCTGTAGACAGGACACTGCGGGTTAGTTAGAGCCCCTACTGGCTGTAGACAGGACACTACTGGTTAGTTAGAGCCCCTGCTAGCTGTGGACAGGACACTGCTGGTTAGTTAGAGCCCCTACTAGCTGTAGACAGGACACTGGTGGTTAGTTAGAGCCCCTACTGGCTGTAGTCAGGACACTGCTGGTTAGTTAGAGCCCCTACTGGCTGTAGACAGGACACTGCTGGTTAGTTAGAGCCCCTACTGGCTGTAGACAGGACACTGCTGGTTAGTTAGAGCCCCTACTGGCTGTAGACAGGACACTGCTGGTTAGTTAGAGCCCCTACTAGCTGTAGACAGGACACTACTGGTTAGTTAGAGCCCCTACTAGCTGTAGACAGGACACTGCTGGTTAGTTAGAGCCCCTACTGGCTGTAGACAGGACACTACAGGGCACTGCTGGTTAGTTAGAGCCCCTACTGGCTGTAGACAGGACACTACTGGTTAGTTAGAGCCCCTACTAGCTGTAGACAGGACACTGCTGGTTAGTTAGATACTGCTGGTTAGTTAGATCCCCTACTGGCTGTAGACAGGACACTGCTGGTTAGTTAGAGCCCCTACTGGCTGTAGACAGGACACTGCTGGTTAGTTAGAGCCCCTACTGGCTGTAGACAGGACACTGCTGGTTAGTTAGAGCCCCTACTGGCTGTAGACAGGACACTGCTGGTTAGTTAGAGCCCCTACTGGCTGTAGACAGGACACTGCTGGTTAGTTAGAGCCCCTACTGGCTGTAGACAGGACACTGCTGGTTAGTTAGAGCCCCTACTGGCTGTAGACAGGACACTACTGGTTAGTTAGAGCCCCTACTGGCTGTAGACAGGACACTACAGGACACTGCTGGTTAGTTAGAGCCCCTACTGGCTGTAGACAGGACACTGCTGGTTAGTTAGAGCCCCTACTGGCTGTAGACAGGACACTGCAGGACACTGCTGGTTAGTTAGAGCCCCTACTGGCTGTAGACAGGACACTGCTGGTTAGTTAGAGCCCCTACTGGCTGTAGACAGGACACTGCTGGTTAGTTAGAGCCCCTACTAGCTGTAGACAGGACACTGCTGGTTAGTTAGAGCCCCTACTGGCTGTAGACAGGACACTACTGGTTAGTTAGAGCCCCTACTGGCTGTAGACAGGACACTGCTGGTTAGTTAGAGCCCCTACTGGCTGTAGACAGGACACTGCTGGTTAGTTAGAGCCCCTACTGGCTGTAGACAGGACACTACTGGTTAGTTAGAGCCCCTACTGGCTGTAGACAGGACACTGCTGGTTAGTTAGAGCCCCTACTGGCTGTAGACAGGACACTGCTGGTTAGTTAGAGCCCCTACTGGCTGTAGACAGGACACTGCTGGTTAGTTAGAGCCCCTGTTAGCTGTAGACAGGACACTGCTGGTTAGTTAGAGCCCCTACTAGCTGTAGACAGGACACTGCTGGTTAGTTAGAGCCCCTACTGGCTGTAGACAGGACTCTGCTGGTTAGTTAGAGCCCCTACTAGCTGTAGACAGGACACTACTGGTTAGTTAGAGTCCCTGCTGGCTGTAGACAGGACACTGCTGGTTAGTTAGAGTCCCTCCTGGCTGTAGACAGGACACTACTGGTTAGTTAGAGCCCCTACTAGCTGTGGACAGGACACTGCTGGTTAGTTAGAGCCCCTACTAGCTGTAGACAGGACACTGCTGGTTAGTTAGATCCCCTACTAGCTGTAGACAGGACACTACAGGACACTGCTGGTTAGTTAGAGCCCCTACTAGCTGTAGACAGGACACTACTGGTTAGTTAGAGCCCCTACTAGCTGTGGACAGGACACTGCTGGTTAGTTAGAGCCCCTACTAGCTGTAGACAGGACACTGCTGGTTAGTTAGAGCCCCTACTGGCTGTAGACAGGACACTGCTGGTTAGTTAGAGCCCCTACTGGCTGTAGACAGGACATTGCTGGTTAGTTAGAGCCCCTACTAGCTGTGGACAGGACACTGCTGGTTAGTTGGAGTCCCTGCTAGCTAAGGCATGGGCTTCATGGAGTCACCAGGAGTCCTTCATGAAGAGATGGTCTTTGTTTGTCAAAGAGGACCAGAGGGCTCGGTCATTACGTAATGGAGGGAGGTGTCCTCTGGAAGCATTTGATTATCCATCAGATCAGTCAAGAGCCTCCATCCATCTCTCCGTACGGAGCAGAGCAGGCTCACTGTTGTAATGGAGAGATCCCACTTTAACCAGACATTTTCTTTCCCGGACTTAAGATGCCAAAGCATGTGTTTATTTTATACTGTATACAGTGTCTACTGATAGAGAACAGTCTCTTTATACAGTCTCTACTGATAGAACAGTCTCTACTGATAGAGAACAGTCTCTGTTGATAGAGAACAGTCTCTACTGATAGAACAGTCTCTGTTGATAGAGAACAGTCTCTACTGATAGAGAACAGTCTCTACTGATAGAACAGTCTCTACTGATAGAGAACAGTCTCTACTGATAGAGAACAGTCTCTACTGATAGAACAGTCTCTACTGATAGAGC
This sequence comes from Oncorhynchus masou masou, assembly GCF_036934945.1. Lineage (NCBI taxonomy): Eukaryota > Metazoa > Chordata > Actinopteri > Salmoniformes > Salmonidae > Oncorhynchus > Oncorhynchus masou. The sequence continues at coordinate 43,795 of NW_027008553.1, forward strand.
AGTCTCTACTGATAGAGAACAGTCTCTACTGATAGAACAGTCTCTACTGATAGAACAGTCTCTACTGATAGAACAGTCTCTACTGATAGAGAACAGTCTCTACTGATAGAACAGTCTCTACTGATAGAACAGTCTCTACTGATAGAGAACAGTCTCTACTGATAGAGAACAGTCTCTACTGATAGAACAGTCTCTACTGATAGAACAGTCTCTACTGATAGAGAACAGTCTCTACTGATAGAGAACAGTCTCTACTGATAGAACAGTCTCTACTGATAGAACAGTCTCTACTGATAGAGAACAGTCTCTACTGATAGAACAGTCTCTACTGATAGAGAACAGTCTCTACTGATAGAGAACAGTCTATACAGATAGAGAACAGTCTCTACTGATAGAGAACAGTCTCTGTTGATAGAGAACAGTCTCTACTGATAGAACAGTCTCTGTTGATAGAGAACAGTCTCTACTGATAGAGAACAGTCTCTACTGATAGAACAGTCTCTACTGATAGAGAACAGTCTCTACTGATAGAGAACATTCTCTACTGATAGAACAGTCTCTACTGATAGAACAGTCTCTACTGATAGAGAACAGTCTCTACTGATAGAACAGTCTCTACTGATAGAGAACAGTCTCTACTGATAGAGAACAGTCTCTACTGATAGAGAACAGTCTCTGTTGATAGAGAACAGTCTCTACTGATAGAGAACAGTCTCTACTGATAGAGAACAGTCTCTGTTGATAGAGAACAGTCTCTACTGATAGAGAACAGTCTCTACTGATAGAGAACAGTCTCTACTGATAGAGGACAGTCTCTACTGATAGAGAACAGTCTCTGTTGATAGATCTACTGATAGAGAACAGTCTCTACTGATAGAGAACAGTCTCTACTGATAGAGAACAGTCTCTGTTGATAGATCTACTGATAGAGAACAGTCTCTACTGATAGAGAACAGTCTCTACTGATAGAGAACAGTCTCTGTTGATAGAGAACAGTCTCTACTGATAGAGAACAGTCTCTACTGATAGAGAACAGTCTCTGTTGATAGAGAACAGTCTCTGTTGATAGATCTACTGATAGAGAACAGTCTCTACTGATAGAGAACAGTCTCTACTGATAGAGAACAGTCTCTACTGATAGAGAACAGTCTCTACTGATAGAGAACAGTCTCTACTGATAGAGAACAGTCTCTACTGATAGAGAACAGTCTCTACTGATAGAGAACAGTCTCTACTGATAGAGAACAGTCTCTACTGATAGAGAACAGTCTCTACTGATAGAGAACAGTCTCTACTGATAGAACAGTCTCTACTGATAGAGAACAGTCTCTACTGATAGAGAACAGTCTCTACTGATAGAGAACAGTCTCTACTGATAGAGAACAGTCTCTACTGATAGAGAACAGTCTCTACTGATAGAGAACAGTCTCTGTTGATAGATCTACTGATAGTGAACAGTCTCTACTGATAGAGAACAGTCTCTACTGATAGAGAACAGTCTCTGTTGATAGATCTACTGATAGAGAACAGTCTCTACTGATAGAGAACAGTCTCTACTGATAGAGAACAGTCTCTACTGATAGAGAACAGTCTCTACTGATAGAGAACAGTCTCTACTGATAGAGAACCGTCTCTACTGATAGAGAACAGTCTCTACTGATAGAACAGTCTCTACTGATAGTGAACAGTCTTTTTCCACACTTTCTACTGATAGAGAACAGTTTCTACCGATAGAGAACAGTCTCTACCGATAGAGAACAGTCTCTACCGATAGAGAACAGTCTTCTGTGGAGAATGGTGTTGTCTTAATGGAGTTAGATCAAAGCTGAATCAACAGAGAAGAAACACGTGGGCAGAAGCTGCGGGGAGCTTTAGTCCTGTAAAACACCAAGTTCAGCCAACAGTCTGACCGTTATCCATTTTGTTCTCATTACTGTGCTGAAGGACACAGACATTAGAGATCTGTGTGTCCGTGTGTTTGTATCGTGGAGACTGTGAGGCGCCACTTGATTCCCGGGTCATTCTGTTTAAATTTAACGCAATTTAACTTACTTTATGGACACCTTTATTTAAAAAAACTGTTGTTGACTTTAATGATAAAACCTGTTTACTGGGTCGTCCTACCCTGTCCCCCTCCACCACCCAGCCACACACTCTCACACACACACACACACACACACACACACTCACTCACTCACCCACAGACACACCCAGCCCTGCCATGTAGGAGTAATGATTAGAGGGCTTCCGTGGGCTTGGCTCTCGCTCTGAAACACGAGGAGATGAGAGACGACCAGCGTGCAGCGTTAACATAGAGCCCAGCCCTGTCCTATGGAGATGTACATTCACATCGAAGAGGTAGTGGTTTTTCCTTCCGCCTCCCGGCTGCTGCTGCATGCTGGGCGATTGTAGCGGCTGTATGACAGATCTGTTGCGTTAACTCCCAGGGTAGGAGCGGGGAGCGGACAAATGTTTGTGGAGCGACAAATTAAACATCACGGCTTTATTTAACATTTCCTACACAGCTACAAAGGATGAACTATTAAGATGTCAAATAGAGGACTCAGCCAGGCGCTCTGCGCCTCACAGACACAGGGAGAGAGAGGAGGCAGGCGCCCTGCGCCTCACAGACACAGAGAGAGAGGAGGCAGGCGCCCTGCGCCTCACAGACACAGAGAGAGAGGAGGCAGGCGCCCTGCACCACACAGACACAGGGAGAGAGAGGAGGCAGGCGCCCTGCGCCTCACAGACACAGGGAGAGAGAGGAGGCAGGCGCCCTGCACCACACAGACACAGAGAGAGAGGGGAGGCAGGCGCCCTGCGCCTCACAGACACAGAGAGAGAGGAGGCAGGCGCCCTGCACCACACAGACACAGGGAGAGAGAGGAGGCAGGCGCCCTGCGCCTCACAGACACAGAGAGAGAGAGGAGGCAGGCGCCCTGCACCACACAGACACAGAGAGAGAGGAGGCAGGCGCCCTGCGCCTCACAGACACAGAGAGAGAGAGGAGGCAGGCGCCCTGCGCCTCACAGACACAGAGAGAGAGAGAGAGGAGGCAGGCGCCCTGCACCACACAGACACAGAGAGAGAGAGAGAGAGGAGGCAGGCACCCTGCACCACACAGACACAGAGAGAGAGAGGAGGCAGGCGCCCTGCGCCTCACAGACACAGGGAGAGAGAGGAGGCAGGCGCCCTGCGCCTCACAGACACAGAGAGAGAGAGGAGGCAGGCGCCCTGCACCACACAGACACAGAGAGAGAGAGGAGGCAGGCGCCCTGCGCCTCACAGACACAGGGAGAGAGAGGAGGCAGGCGCCCTGCGCCTCACAGACACAGGGAGAGAGAGGAGGCAGGCGCCCTGCACCACACAGACACAGAGAGAGAGGAGGCAGGCGCCCTGCGCCTCACAGACACAGGGAGAGAGAGGAGGCAGGCGCCCTGCGCCTCACAGACACAGGGAGAGAGAGGAGGCAGGCGCCCTGCACCACACAGACACAGGGAGAGAGAGGAGGCAGGCGCCCTGCGCCTCACAGACACAGAGAGAGAGAGGAGGCAGGCGCCCTGCACCTCACAGACACAGAGAGAGAGAGGAGGCAGGCGCCCTGCACCACACAGACAGGGAGAGGAGGCAGGCGCCCTGCACCACACAGACACAGAGAGAGAGGAGGCAGGCACCCTGCACCACACAGACACAGAGAGAGAGGAGGCAGGCGCCCTGCGCCTCACAGACACAGGGAGAGAGAGGAGGCAGGCGCCCTGCACCACACAGACACAGGAGAGAGAGGAGGCAGGCGCCCTGCGCCTCACAGACACAGAGAGAGAGAGAGAGGAGGCAGGCGCCCTGCGCCTCACAGACACAGGGAGAGAGAGGAGGCAGGCGCCCTGCACCACACAGACACAGGGAGAGAGAGGAGGCAGGCGCCCTGCGCCTCACAGACACAGAGAGAGAGAGGAGGCAGGCGCCCTGCGCCTCACAGACACAGGGAGAGAGAGGAGGCAGGCGCCCTGCGCCTCACAGACACAGAGAGAGAGAGAGAGGAGGCAGGCGCCCTGCGCCTCACAGACACAGGGAGAGAGAGGAGGCAGGCGCCCTGCACCACACAGACTCGGAGAGAGAGGAGGCAGGCGCCCTGCGCCTCACAGACACAGGGAGAGAGAGAGAGGAGGCAGGCGCCCTGCACCACACAGACACAGAGAGAGAGGGGAGGCAGGCGCCCTGCACCACACAGACACAGAGAGAGAGGAGGCAGGCGCCCTGCACCACACAGACACAGAGAGAGGAGGCAGGCGCCCTGCGCCTCACAGACACAGAGAGAGAGGAGGCAGGCGCCCTGCGCCTCAGACACAGAGAGAGAGGAGGCAGGCGCCCTGCACCTCACAGACACAGAGAGGGAGAGGAGGCAGGCGCCCTGCGCCTCACAGACACAGAGAGAGAGGAGGCAGGCGCCCTGCGCCTCACAGACACAGAGAGAGAGGAGGCAGGCGCCCTGCACCACACAGACACAGAGAGAGAGGAGGCAGGCGCCCTGCACCACACAGACACAGAGGAGGCAGGCGCCCTGCACCACACAGACACAGAGAGAGAGGAGACAGGCGCCCTGCACCACACAGACACAGAGAGAGAGGAGGCAGGCGCCCTGCGCCTCACAGACTCGGAGAGAGAGGAGGCAGGCGCCCTGCGCCTCACAGACACAGGGAGAGAGAGGAGGCAGGCGCCCTGCGCCTCACAGACACAGAGAGAGAGAGAGAGAGGAGGCAGGCGCCCTGCGCCTCACAGACACAGGGAGAGAGAGAGAGGAGGCAGGCGCCCTGCACCACACAGACACAGGGAGAGAGAGAGAGGAGGCAGGCGCCCTGCACCACACAGACACAGAGAGAGAGGAGGCAGGCGCCCTGCACCACACAGACACAGAGAGAGAGGAGGCAGGCGCCCTGCGCCTCACAGACACAGAGAGAGAGGAGGCAGGCGCCCTGCGCCTCAGACACAGAGAGGGAGAGGAGGCAGGCGCCCTGCACCACACAGACACAGAGAGAGAGGAGGCAGGCGCCCTGCACCTCACAGACACAGAGAGGGAGAGGAGGCAGGCGCCCTGCGCCTCACAGACACAGAGAGAGGAGGCAGGCGCCCTGCGCCTCACAGACAGAGAGAGGAGGCAGGCGCCCTGCACCACACAGACACAGAGAGAGAGGAGGCAGGCGCCCTGCACCACACAGACACAGAGAGAGAGGAGGCAGGCGCCCTGCACCACACAGACACAGAGAGAGAGGAGGCAGGCGCCCTGCACCACACAGACACAGAGAGAGGAGGCAGGCGCCCTGCACCCACAGACACAGAGAGAGAGGAGGCAGGCGCCCTGCGCCTCACAGACACAGAGAGAGAGGAGGCAGGCGCCCTGCGCCCTCAGACACAGAGAGGGAGAGGAGGCAGGCGCCCTGCACCACACTGACACAGAGAGAGAGGAGGCAGGCGCCCTGCACCTCACAGACACAGAGAGGGAGAGGAGGCAGGGGCGCCCTGCGCCTCACAGACACAGAGAGAGAGGAGGCAGGCGCCCTGCGCTCACAGACACAGAGATGGCGGGCGCCCTGCGCCTCAGGAGAGGAGGCAGGCGCCCTGCGCCTCAGACACAGAGAGGGAGAGGAGGCAGGCGCCCTGCGCCTCACAGACACAGAGAGGGAGAGGAGGCAGGCGCCCTGCGCCTCACAGACACAGAGAGGGAGAGGAGGCAGGCGCCCTGCGCCTCACAGACACAGAGAGAGAGGAGGCAGGCGCCCTGCGCCTCACAGACACAGAGAGGGGGAGGAGGCAGGCGCCCTGCGCCTCACAGACACAGAGAGGGAGAGGAGGCAGGCGCCCTGCGCTCACAGACACAGAGAGGGAGAGGAGGCAGGCGCCCTGCGCCTCACAGACACAGGGAGAGGAGGCAGGCGCCCTGCACCTCACAGACACAGAGAGGGAGAGGAGGCAGGCGCCCTGCACCTCACAGACACAGAGAGAGAGGAGGCAGGCGCCCTGCACCACACAGACACAGAGAGGAGAGGAGGCAGGCGCCCTGCACCTCACAGACACAGAGAGGGAGAGAGAGGAGGCAGGCAGGCGCCCTGCACCACACAGACACAGAGAGAGAGAGGAGGCAGGCGCCCTGCGCCTCACAGACACAGAGAGAGAGAGAGGCAGGCGCCCTGCACCCACAGACACAGAGAGAGAGAGGAGGCAGGCGCCCTGCACCTCACAGACACAGAGAGGGAGAGAGGAGGCAGGCGCCCTGCACCTCACAGACACAGAGAGAGAGAGGAGGCAGGCGCCCTGCACCTCACAGACACAGAGAGAGAGAGGAGGCAGGCGCCCTGCACCACACAGTTATGTCAGACGCTGTTCCCAGGTCAGTGATGTCAGACGCTGTTCCCAGGTCAGTGATGTCAGACGCTGTTCCCAGGTCAGTGATGTCAGACGCTGTTCCCAGGTCAGTGATGTCAGACGCTGCTCCCAGGTCAGTGATGTCAGACGCTGTTCCCAGGTCAGTGATGTCAGACGCTGTTCCCAGGTCAGTGATGTCAGACGCTGTTCCCAGGTCAGTGACCTCAGACGCTGTTCCCGGGTCAGTGATATCCGACGCTGCTCCCAGATCAGATCTAGTTCTGCTCTACCTTCTACACGCCGGCTCGCATCATGTATAAATATATTCATGTCTTCATTTTGAAGACAAAAGGAGAAGCAAAAGGCTTTTGTACACACCTCTTTAGCGATAAGTCTCCTGTCACAGGTGCGTTCTGGGTAAATAGAGAGAGAAGCAGGCAGAAATGGAGCAGACATCAAAGCGTTGTTGAGCTGTGATACCTTCAAAGACTTAGATTAGAGCTCTTCTTCTCTCGCCTCTCCAATCCTCTCTCCACCTCTCCCCTCCTCTCATCTCTCCCTCTCATCTTCTCTCCCCTCTCCTCTCTCTACCTCTCATCTCCCCTCTCTCTCCCTCTCCAATCCTCTCTCCCCCTCATCTCCCTTTCCTCTCCTCTCTCCACCTCTCATCTCCCCTCTCTCTCCCTCTCCAATCCTCTCTCCCCCTCATCTCCCTCTCCTCTCTCCACCTCTCATCTCCCCTCCTCTCCCTCTCCAATCCTCTCTCCCCCTCATCTCCCTCTCCTCTCTCCACCTCTCATCTCCCCTCCTCTCCCTCTCCAATCCTCTCTCCCCCTCCTCTCCCTCTCCAATATTCTCTCCCCCTCATCTCCCTCTCCTCTCTCCACCTCTCATCTCCCCTCCTCTTTCCCTCTCCAATCCTCTCTCCCCCTCATCTCCCTCTCCTCTCTCCACCTCTCATCTCCCCTCCTCTCCTCTCCCTCTCATCTCCCTCTCCTTTCCCCTCCCTCTCCCCCTTCTCTTCTGAAGTCCTGCTATATCTCTCCAGCTAATCTACTGCATCTACCTCTGCTCACAGCAATTAGTTTGAATCATATTCCTCATTTCAGCTGTGTTTTGTACCCCAACTACCCTGCCAAGAAGGCTGGCTGACATGCCTGTGATCTCCTGTGTCTATTTATATATTTATACATATTTGATGATTTCTACTCTCTCTCTCAATCTACTATATCTCTCTCTCAATCTACTCTCTCTCTCTCAATCTACTCTCTCTTTCTCTCTCATTCTATTGTCATTCTTTCTCTATCTCTCTTTTAGTCTCTCTCTCTCTCGCTCTCTCCTATTCTCATTCTCTCAATTTATTTATTTCTATAAAGCAGTCCCCCTCTCTCTCTCTCTCTCTCTCTCTCTGTCGTTCTCTATAAAGTGATCCTCTCTCTGTCTCCCTCTTCGCTGGTGCGCCAGTCTCTGAGTGGTGTGTAAAAATTGGATGCTTTGTACTCACAAATAATCCTGAGATATAGATGTTTGTTTCCCCTCCCTCCCTCCCTCCCTCCCTCCCTCCCTCCCTCCCTCCCTCCCTCCCTCCCTCCCTCCCTCCCTCCCTCCTTCCCTCCCTCCCTCCCTCCCTCCCTCCCTCCCCCTCTCTCTCTCTGGGGGCTGAGAATTGTTGGTTTTTAAAAGCTGATGTTGTTTAATGTTCTCAGCAGAAGTGTGAAAAAACGAACAGGCAAGACACTGTGTGTTATTTAGGTTACTGTTGTTTGCTGCTGTTCTCTGTTGGTTGGTGGGAGTGGTGGAATACAGTAGTGTGTTGGTAGGTGGGAGTGGTGGAATACAGTAGTGTGTGTTGTTGGTGGGAGTGGTGGAATACAGTAGTGTGTGTTGGTTGGTGGGAGTGGTGGAATACAGTAGTGTGTTGGTAGGTGGGAGTGGTGGAATACAGTAGTGTGTGTTGTTGGTGGGAGTGATGGAATACAGTAGTGTGTTGGTAGGTGGGAGTGATGGAATACAGTAGTGTGTGTTGGTAGGTGGGAGTGGTGGAATACAGTAGTGTGTGTTGGTAGGTGGGAGTGATGGAATACAGTAGTGTGTGTTGGTAGGTGGGTGTGGTGGAATACAGTAGTGTGTTGGTAGGTGGGAGTGATGGAATACAGTAGTGTGTGTTGTTTGGTGGGAGTGATGGAATACAGTAGTGTGTGTTGGTAGGTGGGAGTGATGGAATACAGTAGTGTGTGTTGGTAGGTGGGTGTGGTGGAATACAGTAGTGTGTTGGTAGGTGGGAGTGATGGAATACAGTAGTGTGTGTTGTTTGGTGGGAGTGATGGAATACAGTAGTGTGTTGGTGGTGGGAGTGATGGAATACAGTAGTGTGTGCTATTTAGGTTACTGTTGTTTGCTGCTGTTCTCTGTTGTTTGGTGGGAGTGATGGAATACAGTAGTGTGTTGGTGGTGGGAGTGGTGGAATACAGTAGTGTGTGTTGGTAGGTGGGAGTGATGGAATACAGTAGTGTGTTGGTAGGTGGGAGTGATGGAATACAGTAGTGTGTTGGTGGTGGGAGTGATGGAATAAAGTAGTGTGTTGGTAGGTGGGAGTGATGGAATACAGTAGTGTGTTGGTGGTGGGAGTGGTGGAATACAGTAGTGTGTGTTATTTAGGTTACTGTTGTTTGCTGCTGTTCTCTGTTGGTGGTGGGAGTGATGGAATACAGTAGTGTGTTGGTGGTGGGAGTGATGGAATACAGTAGTGTGTTGGTAGGTGGGAGTGATGTAATACAGTAGTGTGTTGGTAGGTGGGAGTGATGGAATACAGTAGTGTGTTGGTGGTGGGAGTGGTGGAATACAGTAGTGTGTTGGTAGGTGGGAGTGATGGAATACAGTAGTGTGTTGGTGGTGGGAGTGATGGAATACAGTAGTGTGTTGGTGGTGGGAGTGATGGAATACAGTAGTGTGTGTTGTTGGTGGGAGTGATGGAATACAGTAGTGTGTTGGTGGTGGGAGTGGTGGAATACAGTAGTGTGTGTTATTTAGGTTACTGTTGTTTGCTACTGTTCTTTGTTGGTGGTGGGAGTGATGGAATACAGTAGTGTGTTGGTAGGTGGGAGTGATGGAATACAGTAGTGTGTGTTGGTAGGTGGGAGTGATGGAATACAGTAGTGTGTTGGTAGGTGGGAGTGGTGGAATACAGTAGTGTGTGTTGGTTGGTGGGAGTGATGGAATACAGTAGTGTGTTGGTGGTGGGAGTGATGGAATACAGTAGTGTGTTGGTAGGTGGGAGTGATGGAATACAGTAGTGTGTGTTGGTAGGTGGGAGTGATGGAATACAGTAGTGTGTTGGTAGGTGGGAGTGATGGAATACAGTAGTGTGTTGGTATGTGGGAGTGATGGAATACAGTAGTGTGTGTTGGTAGGTGGGAGTGATGGAATACAGTAGTGTGTGTTGGTAGGTGGGAGTGATGGAATACAGTAGTGTGTTGGTAGGTGGGAGTGGTGGAATACAGTAGTGTGTGTTGGTTGGTGGGAGTGATGGAATACAGTAGTGTGTTGGTGGTGGGAGTGATGGAATACAGTAGTGTGTTGGTAGGTGGGAGTGATGGAATACAGTAGTGTGTGTTGGTAGGTGGGAGTGATGGAATACAGTAGTGTGTTGGTAGGTGGGAGTGATGGAATACAGTAGTGTGTTGGTAGGTGGGAGTGATGGAATACAGTAGTGTGTGTTGGTAGGTGGGAGTGATGGAATACAGTAGTGTGTGTTGGTAGGTGGGAGTGATGGAATACAGTAGTGTGTTGGTGGTGGGAGTGATGGAATACAGTAGTGTGTTGGTAGGTGGGAGTGATGGAATACAGTAGTGTGTTGGTGGTGGGAGTGATGGAATACAGTAGTGTGTGTTGTTGGTGGGAGTGATGGAATACAGTAGTGTGTTGGTGGTGGGAGTGATGGAATACAGTAGTGTGTGTTGTTGGTGGGAGTGATGGAATACAGTAGTGTGTTGGTGGTGGAATACAGTAGTGTGTGTTATTTAGGTTACTGTTGTTTGCTACTGTTCTTTGTTGTTGGTGGTGGGAGTGATGGAATACAGTAGTGTGTGTTGGTAGGTGGGAGTGATGGAATACAGTAGTGTGTTGGTAGGTGGGAGTGATGGAATACAGTAGTGTGTGTTGGTAGGTGGGAGTGGTGGAATACAGTAGTGTGTGTTGGTAGGTGGGAATGTCTGGAATACAGTAGTGTGTGTTGGTAGGTGGGAGTGATGGAATACAGTAGTGTGTGTTGGTAGGTGGGAGTGATGGAATACAGTAGTGTGTTGATGGGTGTGGGAGTGATGGAATACAGTAGTGTGTTGGTAGGTGGGAGTGATGGAATACAGTAGTGTGTTGGTAGGTGGGAGTGATGGAATACAGTAGTGTGTTGGTAGGTGGGAGTGATGGAATACAGTAGTGTGTGTTGTTGGTGGGAGTGATGGAATACAGTAGTGTGTGTTGGTTGGTGGGAGTGATGGAATACAGTAGTGTGTGTTGGTAGGTGGGAGTGATGGAATACAGTAGTGTGTTGGTGGTGGGAGTGATGGAATACAGTAGTGTGTTGGTAGGTGGGAGTGATGGAATACAGTAGTGTGTTGGTGGTGGGAGTGATGGAATAAAGTAGTGTGTGTTGTTGGTGGGAGTGATGGAATACAGTAGTGTGTTGATGGTGGGAGTGATGGAATACAGTAGTGTGTTGGTAGGTGGGAGTGATGGAATACAGTAGTGTGTTGGTAGGTGGGAGTGATGGAATACAGTAGTGTGTTGGTAGGTGGGAGTGATGGAATACAGTAGTGTGTGTTGTTGGTGGGAGTGATGGAATACAGTAGTGTGTTGGTAGGTGGGAGTGATGGAATACAGTAGTGTGTTGGTAGGTGGGAGTGATGGAATACAGTAGTGTGTGTTGGTAGGTGGGAGTGATGGAATACAGTAGTGTGTTGGTGGTGGGAGTGATGGAATACAGTAGTGTGTTGGTAGGTGGGAGTGATGGAATACAGTAGTGTGTTGGTGGTGGGAGTGATGGAATACAGTAGTGTGTGTTGTTGGTGGGAGTGATGGAATACAGTAGTGTGTTGGTGGTGGGAGTGATGGAATACAGTAGTGTGTGTTGTTGGTGGGAGTGATGGAATACAGTAGTGTGTTGGTGGTGGAATACAGTAGTGTGTGTTATTTAGGTTACTGTTGTTTGCTACTGTTCTTTGTTGTTGGTGGTGGGAGTGATGGAATACAGTAGTGTGTGTTGGTAGGTGGGAGTGATGGAATACAGTAGTGTGTTGGTAGGTGGGAGTGATGGAATACAGTAGTGTGTGTTGGTAGGTGGGAGTGGTGGAATACAGTAGTGTGTGTTGGTAGGTGGGAATGTCTGGAATACAGTAGTGTGTGTTGGTAGGTGGGAGTGATGGAATACAGTAGTGTGTGTTGGTAGGTGGGAGTGATGGAATACAGTAGTGTGTTGATGGTGGGAGTGATGGAATACAGTAGTGTGTTGGTAGGTGGGAGTGATGGAATACAGTAGTGTGTTGGTAGGTGGGAGTGATGGAATACAGTAGTGTGTTGGTAGGTGGGAGTGATGGAATACAGTAGTGTGTGTTGTTGGTGGGAGTGATGGAATACAGTAGTGTGTGTTGGTTGGTGGGAGTGATGGAATACAGTAGTGTGTGTTGGTAGGTGGGAGTGATGGAATACAGTAGTGTGTTGGTGGTGGGAGTGATGGAATACATTAGTGTGTTGGTAGGTGGGAGTGATGGAATACAGTAGTGTGTTGGTGGTGGGAGTGATGGAATAAAGTAGTGTGTGTTGTTGGTGGGAGTGATGGAATACAGTAGTGTGTTGGTGGTGGGAGTGATGGAATACAGTAGTGTGTATTCCATCATGTATTCCATCTCTCCTTTCTCCATCCTCCCTCTCTCTCCTTTCTCCATCCCCCTCCCCTCCCCTCTCCTTTCTCCATCCTCCCCTCTCTCCTTTCTCCATCCTCCCCCTTCTCCTTTCTCCATCCTCCCCCTCTCTCCTTTCTCCATCCCTCCCCCTCTCCTTTCTCCATCCCCCCCTCTCCTTTCTCCATCCTCCCCCTCTCTCCTTTCTCCATCCTCCCCCTCTCTCCTTTCTCCATCCTCCCCCCTTCTCCTTTCTCCATCCTCCCCCTCTCTCCTTTCTCCATCCTCCCCCCTCTCCTTTCTCCATCCTACCCCTCTCTCCTTTCTCCATCCCTACCCCTCTCTCCTTTCTCCATCCTACCCCCTCTCCTTTCTCCATCCTACCCCCTCTCTCCTTTCTCCATCCTCCCTCTCTCTCCTTCCCCTCTCCATCCTCCTCCCCCCCCCTCTCCTTTCTCCATCCTCCCCCCTCTCTCCTTTCTCCATCCCTCCCCCTCTCTCCTTTCTCCATCCTACCCCCTCTCTCCTTTCTCCATCCATCCTCCCCCCTCTCCTTTCTCCATCCTACCCCTCTCTCCTTTCTCCGTCCTACCCCCTCTCTCCTTTCTCCATCCTACCCCTCTCTCCTTTCTCCATCCTCCCTCTCTCTCCTTTCTCCATCCTCCCCCTCTCCTTTCTCCATCCTCCCTCTCTCTCCTTTCTCCATCCTCTCCCCCCTCTCTCCTTTCTCCATCCTCCCCCTCTCTCCTTTCTCCATCCTCCCCCTCTCCTTTCTCCATCCTACCCCTCTCTCCTTTCTCCATCCTACCCCTCTCTCCTTTCTCCATCCTCCCTCTCTCTCTCCTTTCTCCATCCTCCCCCTCTCCTTTCTCCGTCTCCCTTTCCTCCCCCTCTCCTTTCTCCGTCCCTCCTCCCCCCCTCTCCTTTCTCCGTCCCTCCCCCTCTCCTTTCTCCGTCCTCCCCCTCTCCTTTCTCCGTCCTCCCCCTCTCTCCTTTCTCCATCCTCCCCCTCTCCTTTCTCTGTCCTCCCCCTCTCTCCCTCTCTCTCCTTTCTCCATCCTCTCTCCCCCTCTCTCCTTTCTCCATCCTCCCCCCTCTCTCTCTCTCTCTCTTTGGCCGTTGCTCGTCAGGACAGAGACATCCCAGCCTCCCAGTCCCTGACCTCTCCAGATATGTCACAAACAGGTCCCCTTACCTTGTGTTTTGTTCTGCGGTGACAGCTCCCATGTGTTTTGTTCTGTGTTGACAGCTCCCATGTGTTTTTCATGCACAAGGTAGCGTGACATGTGGCTGGTGAACGCTCTCTAACGTTACTGGAGATGGCGTTGTCGTTGTTATCGGCCGTTCTTCTCTGGCTCATTCATATATTCATGTCTTTATTTCTGTCCTTTAAATTCAGTTTATCACACCGTAACATCCCACTACGACTGGAGAGGAGCTCTAGGAGGGGGGAGGGGGGTCTGTGGAGACTGGAGAGAAGCTCTAGGAGGGGGGGTCTCTGTGGAGACTGGAGGGGAGCTCTAGGAGGGAGGGGGGCTCTGTGGAGACTGGAGAGGAGCTCTAGGAGGAACGGGGGGGCTCTGTGGAGACTGGAGAGGAGCTCTAGGGGGCTCTGGGAACTGGGGGGCTCTAGGAGGGCTCTGTGGAGACTGGAGGGAGCTCTAGGAGGGGACTGGAGGGGGGGCTCTGTGGAGACTGGAGGGGAGCTCTGGGGGGGGGGGGGGGCTCTGTGGAGACTGGAGAGGAGCTCTAGAGGAACGGGGGGGCTCTGTGGAGACTGGAGAGGAGCTCTAGGAGGGGCTCTGTGGAGACTGGAGAGGGGGGGGGCTCTGTGGAGACTGGAGAGGAGCTCTAGGGGGGCTCTGTGGAGACTGGAGAGGAGCTCTAGGAGGGAGGAGGGGGGGTTCTGTGGAGACTGGAGAGGAGCTCTAGGAGGGAGGGGGGGGTTCTGTGGAGACTGGAGAGGAGCTCTAGGGGGGGGCTCCTCCACCTGCTATTTACTGTCTCCTCCCTTCCTCAGACGGGCTCTTGTTTAACTGTGTGTTTATACTACGACTGGAGAGGAGCTCTAGGAGGGGGGGGAGGGGGCTCTGTGGAGACCAGCGGCAGGCGTGTGTTGTCAACTTACCATCACTTTGAAAGAAGGACGCGGATAAATGGAAAGAGAAGGGGAAGTAGCGGAGGAGAGAGAAAAGGAAAGAGGTGGAGAGAGTGAAGAGGAGAGAGAATAGGAAAGAGGTGGAGAGAGTGAAGAGGAGAGAGAATAGGAAAGAGGTGGAGAGAGTGAAGAGGAGAGAGAAAAGGAAAGAGGTGGAGAGAGTGAAGAGGAGAGAGAATAGGAAAGAGGTGGAGAGAGTAAAGAGGAGAGAGAATAGGAAAGAGGTGGAGAGAGTGAAGAGGAGAGAGGAGATGAAAGAAAGGAGGAGAAGAGGAGAGAGAGGAGGAATCTGATGTCTCCACAGTCACTCTCTCCCTCACACCCTCACTGTCGGGCTCTGATGTCTCCACAGTCACTCTCTCCCTCACACCCTCACTGTCGGGCTCTGATGTCTCCACAGTCACTCTCCCCATCACACCCTCACTGTCGGGCTCTGATGTCTCCGCAGTACAGTCACTCTCCCCCTCACACCCTCACTGTCGGGCTCTGATGTCTCCGCAGTCACTCTCCTCATCACACCCTCACTGTCGGGCTCTGATGTCTCCGTCCTCTCCTCATCACACCCTCAGTCACTCTCCTCATCACACCCTCACTGTCGGGCTCTGATGTCTCCGCAGTCACTCTCCCCATCACACCCTCACTGTCGGGCTCTGATGTCTCCGCAGTCACTCTCCCCATCACACCCTCACTGTCGGGCTCTGATGTCTCCACAGTCACTCTCCCCCTCACACCCTCACTGTCGGGCTCTGATGTCTCTGCAGTGCAGTCACTCTCCTCATCACACCCTCACTGTCGGGCTCTGATGTCTCCACAGTCACTCTCCCCCCTCACACCCTCACTGTCGGGCTCTGATGTCTCCACAGTCACTCTCCTCATCACACCCTCACTGTCGGGCTCTGATGTCTCCACAGTCACTCTCCTCATCACACCCTCACTGTCGGGCTCTGATGTCTCCGCAGTGCAGTCACTCTCCCCCTCACACCCTCACTGTCGGGCTCTGATGTTTCCGCAGTCACTCTCCCCCCTCACACCCGCTGCACCTCGCTGAAATCAGCCCGGAGAGAGAGACAAGACTTTAGGTCAATGGTCACCAAACGATCCATCGACTGGTCCATCTCATCCATCTCCATTTCTGTTTCATGACACGTTCAACTCACTCCATCTCCGAGTCATTCTTTGTCAATCGCCCAACATTTCTATAAAAAGAAAAACATTTCAAATATAAATTAATAAAGATAAAGAATAAAAAACTACGATAAAGCTTTTACGTTCCTACTTTATTCTGTTTCCGGCGATGTTGGCAGGAGGTGCGCTTGTTTCAGCTGCCCTGCGAGGCGGGTTGGTCAAGTCTTCCCCTTTTTATCAAACCATTTCATGTGTCGAACTGATGCTGCAAACTCTCCCGACTCGGTGTTCCCGGAGAGCAAATCAAGCGCACCTATAGTTCTACCGCTAGCCAAACCAGATTGCTCGGATCACTGTGCGGCTTCCTTGGAACAACATACAGCCTAGACAGTTTCAAAACATCTGAAACCATGACAACGGAGACTGTCAACCAATGAGTGAGTAGATGTTGGCGTTTTTAATTCAGCATCGGTTTTCAACGCTTTTGATAAGACAGGAAATGCACTTCTCCTCCTCTGAAACCAAGGTTGCAGCTTCTTCAACGAAGTAGAGAAGTGTAGTGATAGTGTTGTTGTTGTTGTTGTTGTTGTTGTTAGATGCTGTGTTTTGGAAACCAAATTAGCGTAATCAAAAATGACCCATAAAAAAAAATCTGGGAGACTTGAGGTTCACCATCAGCTGGAAGACGGTGTCCACGTTTAGTTCTGTCTTAGTGGAGGAGGAGACCTGAGGGACAGTCAGACGGTGTTGTGTCTTAGTGGAGGAGGAGACCTGAGGGACAGTCAGACGGTGTTGTGTCTTAGTGGAGGAGGGAGACCTTAGGGACAGTCAGACGGTGTTGTGTCTTAGTGGAGGGGGAGACCTGAGGGACAGTCAGACGGTGAGAGACAGACCCTCTGATTGTCTCCCTCTACTGAGACCATTGGATGCAGGCACCATACGTCCAGATAAATAAAGAAAGCTAATCAGTTCAATTAATTCTCACTCAGCTGAGCCACAAATGACAGAGACAGAGCGAGAGTCCTACCAACTATTCATCCCCCTGACGCTGATTACCCTTGTACCTCCTCTCCTCTCTCAACCTCCCCTCCTCTCTCAACCTCCCCTCCTCTCTCAACCTCCCCTCCTCTCCTTCTCTCCCCTCCTCTCCTCTCCTCTCTCTCCCCTCCTCTCCTCTCTCAACCTCCCTCTCACTCCTCTTCCTCTCCTCTCTCCCTCCTCTCCTCTCGCAACCCCTCCTCCTCTCCTCTCTCAACCCCTCCTCCTCTGCTCTCACCCCCTCCTCTCTCTCTCAACCCTCCTCTCCTCTCTCAACCTCCTCTCACTCCTCTCCTCTCACTCCCCTCCTCTCCTCTCTCAACCCCCCTCCTCTCACTCCTCTCACTTCACTCCTCTCTCTCTCAACCCCTTCCATGTTCAATGACCTAAACTCTCTGGTCTGTCAACACCTCTCTTCCATGTTAAATGACCTAAACTCTCTGGTCTGTCAACACCTCTCTTCCATGTTGAATGACCTAAACTCTCTGGTCTGTCAACACCTCTCTTCCATGTTGCAATATGGGGACGGACTTTCTGGCTGAATTTTGAAAGTTTTTAACAGCCTCCGGTCTTCCACAGTAACCTAGAGAGCATTCTATATAATACTAGATCCACAGTAACCTAGAGACCATTCTATATAATACTAGATCCGTAGTCCTTACTGTCTTCCACAGTAACCTAGAGACCATTCTATATAATACTAGATCCGTAGTCCTTACTGTCTTCCACAGTAACCTAGAGACCATTCTATATAATACTTGATCCACAGTAACCTAGAGACCATTCTATATAATACTTGATCCACAGTAACCTAGAGACCATTCTATATAATACTTGATCCACAGTAACCTAGAGACCATTCTATATAATACTAGATCCACAGTAACCTAGAAACCATTCTATATAATACTTGATCCACAGTAACCTAGAAACCATTCTATATAATACTAGATCCACAGTAACCTAGAGACCATTCTATATAATACTAGATCCACAGTAACCTAGAGACCATTCTATATAATACTAGATCCACAGTAACCTAGAGACCATTCTATATAATACTAGATCCACAGTAACCTAGAGACCATTCTATATAATACTAGATCCACAGTAACCTAGAAACCATTCTATATAATACTCGATCCACAGTAACCTAGAGACCATTCTATATAATACTAGATCCACAGTAACCTAGAGACCATTCTATATAATACTAGATCCACAGTAACCTAGAAACCATTCTATATAATACTCGATCCACAGTAACCTAGAAACCATTCTATATAATACTAGATCCACAGTAACCTAGAGACCATTCTATATAATACTAGATCCACAGTAACCTAGAGACCATTCTCTATAATACTAGATCCACAGTAACCTAGAGACCATTCTATATAATACTAGATCCACAGTAACCTAGAAACCATTCTATATAGTACTAGATCCACAGTAACCTAGAGACCATTCTATATAATACTAGATCCACATTAACCTAGAGACCGTTCTATATAATACTAGATCCGTAGTCCTTATTGTCTTCCACAGTAACCTAGAGACCATTCTATATAATACCAGATCCACAGTAACCTAGAGACCATTCTATATAATACTAGATCTGTAGTCCTTACTGTCTTCCACAGTCACCTAGAGACCATTCTATATTATACTAGATCCACAGTAACCTAGAGACCATTCTCTATAATACTAGATCCACAGTAACCTAGAGACCATTCTATATAATACTAGATCCACAGTAACCTAGAAACCATTCTATATAGTACTAGATCCACAGTAACCTAGAGACCATTCTATATTATACTAGATCCGTAGTCCTTACTGTCTTCCACAGTAACCTAGAGACCATTCTATATTATACTAGATCCACAGTAACCTAGAGACCATTCTATATAATACTAGATCCACAGTAACCTAGAGACCATTCTATATTATACTAGATCCTCAGTAACCTAGAGACCATTCTATATTATACTAGATCCACAGTAACCTAGAGACCATTCTATATTATACTAGATCCGTAGTCCTTTTTTTGAACTGACACAGTAACTGTGGAGAGATGACATCACAGCCATGATGTCAGAAGATTCCCCCCCCCCGAAGTTATTCATGACTCTGTTTCATGACACGTTCAGAGAGAGAGATCCTCCCTCTGTGAGAGATCCTCCCTCGGTTAGAGATCCTCCCTCGGTGAGAGATCCTCCCTCTGTGGGAAACCATCCCTCGGTGAGAGATCCTCCCTCTGTGGGAAACCATCCCTCTGTGAGAGATTACATTACATTTACATTTAAGTCATTTAGCAGACGCTCTTATCCAGAGCGACTTACAAATTGGTGAATTCACCTTCTGACATCCAGTGGAACATGCACTTTACAATAGTGCATCTAAATCATTAAGGGGGGGTGGTGAGAAGGATTACTTATCCTATCCTAGGTATTCCTTGAAGAGGTGGGGTTTCAGGTGTCTCCGGAAGGTGGTGATTGACTCCGCTGTCCTGGCGTCGTGAGGGAGTTTGTTCCACCATTGGGGGCCAGAGCAGCGAACAGTTTTGACTGGGCTGAGCGGGAACTGTACTTCCTCAATGGTAGGGAGGCGAGCAGGCCAGAGGTGGATGAACGCAGTGCCCTTGCTTGGGTGTAGGGCCTGATCAGAGCCTGGAGGTACTGCGGTGCCGTTCCCCTCACAGCTCCGTAGGCAAGCACCATGGTCTTGTAGCGGATGCGAGCTTCAACTGGAAGCCAGTGGAGAGAGCGGAGGAGCGGGGTGACGTGAGAGAACTTGGGAAGGTTGAACACCAGACGGGCTGCGGCGTTCTGGATGAGTTGTAGGGGTTTAATGGCACAGGCAGGGAGCCCAGCCAACAGCGAGTTGCAGTAATCCAGACGGGAGATGACAAGTGCCTGGATTAGGACCTGCGCCGCTTCCTGTGTGAGGCAGGGTCGTACTCTGCGGATGTTGTAGAGCATGAACCTACAGGAACGGGCCACCGCCATGATGTTGGTTGAGAACGACAGGGTGTTGTCCAGGATCACGCCAAGGTTCTTAGCGCTCTGGGAGGAGGACACAGTGGAGTTGTCAACCGTGATGGCGAGATCATGGAACGGGCAGTCCTTCCCCGGGAGGAAGAGCAGCTCCGTCTTGCCGAGGTTCAGCTTGAGGTGGTGATCCGTCATCCACACTGATATGTCTGCCAGACATGCAGAGATGCGATTCGCCACCTGGTCATCAGAAGGGGGAAAGGAGAAGATTAATTGTGTGTCGTCTGCATAGCAATGATAGGAGAGACCATGTGAGGTTATGACAGAGCCAAGTGACTTGGTGTATAGCGAGAATAGGAGAGGGCCTAGAACAGAGCCCTGGGGGACACCAGTGGTGAGAGCGCGTGGCGAGGAGACAGATTCTCGCCATGCCACCTGGTAGGAGCGACCTGTCAGGTAGGACGCAATCCAAGCGTGGGCCGCGCCGGAGATGCCCAACTCGGAGAGGGTGGAGAGGAGGATCTGATGGTTCACAGTATCGAAGGCAGCCGATAGGTCTAGAAGGATGAGAGCAGAGGAGAGAGAGTTAGCTTTAGCAGTGCGGAGCGCCTCCGTGATGCAGAGAAGAGCAGTCTCAGTTGAATGACTAGTCTTGAAACCTGACTGATTTGGATCAAGAAGGTCATTCTGAGAGAGATAGCGGGAGAGCTGGCCAAGGACGGCACGTTCAAGAGTTTTGGAGAGAAAAGAAAGAAGGGATACTGGTCTGTAGTTGTTGACATCGGAGGGATCGAGTGTAGGTTTTTTCAGAAGGGGTGCAACTCTCGCTCTCTTGAAGACGGAAGGGACGTAGCCAGCGGTCAGGGATGAGTTGATGAGCGAGGTGAGGTAAGGGAGAAGGTCCCCGGAAATGGTCTGGAGAAGAGAGGAGGGGATAGGGTCGAGCGGGCAGGTTGTTGGGCGGCCGGCCGTCACAAGAAGCGAGATTTCATCTGGAGAGAGAGGGGAGAAAGAGGTCAGAGCACAGGGTAGGGCAGTGTGAGCAGAACCAGCGGTGTCGTTTGACTTAGCAAACGAGGATCGGATGTCGTCGACCTTCTTTTCAAAATGGTTGACGAAGTCATCTGCAGAGAGGGAGGAGGGGGAGGGGGAGGAGGATTCAGGAGGGAGGAGAAGGTGGCAAAGAGCTTCCTAGGGTTAGAGGCAGATGCTTGGAATTTAGAGTGGTAGAAAGTGGCTTTAGCAGCAGAGACAGAGGAGGAAAATGTAGAGAGGAGGGAGTGAAAGGATGCCAGGTCCGCAGGGAGGCGAGTTTTCCTCCATTTCCGCTCGGCTGCCCGGAGCTCTGTTCTGTGAGCTCGCAATGAGTCATCGAGCCACGGAGCGGGAGGGGAGGACCGAGCCGGCCTGGAGGATAGGGGACATAGAGAGTCAAAGGATGCAGAAAGGGAAGAGAGGAGGGTTGAGGAGGCAGAATCAGGAGAAAGGTTGGAGAAGGTATGAGCAGAGGGAAGAGATGATAGGATGGAAGAGGAAAGAGTAGCGGGGGAGAGAGAGCGAAGGTTGGGACGGCGCGATACCATCCGAGTAGGGGCAGTGTGGGAAGTGTTGGATGAGAGCGAGAGGGAAAAGGATACAAGGTAGTGGTCGGAGACTTGGAGGGGAGTTGCAGTGAGGTTAGTGGAAGAACAGCGTCTAGTAAAGATGAGGTCGAGCGTATTGCCTGCCTTGTGAGTAGGGGGGGAAGGTGAGAGGGTGAGGTCAAAAGAGGAGAGGAGTGGAAAGAAGGAGACAGAGAGGAATGAGTCAAAGGTAGACGTGGGGAGGTTAAAGTCGCCCAGGACTGTGAGAGGTGAGCCGTCCTCAGGAAAGGAGCTTATCAAGGCATCAAGCTCATTGATGAACTCTCCGAGGGAACCTGGAGGGCGATAAATGATAAGGATGTTAAGCTTGAAAGGGCTGGTAACTGTGACAGCATGGAATTCAAAGGAGGCGATAGATAGATGGGTAAGGGGAGAGAGAGAGAATGACCACTTGGGAGAGATGAGGATCCCGGTGCCACCACCCCGCTGACCAGAAGCTCTCGGGGTGTGCGAGAACACGTGGGCGGACGAAGAGAGAGCAGTAGGAGTAGCAGTGTTATCTGTGGTGATCCATGTTTCCGTCAGTGCCAGGAAGTCGAGGACTGGAGGGAGGCATAGGCTGAGATGAACTCTGCCTTGTTGGCCGCAGATCGGCAGTTCCAGAGGCTACCGGAGACCAGGAACTCCACGTGGGTCGTGCGCGCTGGGACCACCAGATTAGGGTGGCCGCGGCCACGCGGTGTGGAGCGTTTGTTTGGTCTGTGCAGAGAGGAGAGAACAGGGATAGATAGACACATAGTTGACAGGGTACAGAAGAGGCTACGCTAATGCAAAGGAGATTGGAATGACAAGTGGACTACACGTCTCGAATGTTCAGAAAGTTAAGCTTACGTAGCAAGAATCTTATTGACTAAAATGATAGAAATGATACAGTACTGCTGGAGTAGGCTAGCTGGTAGTGGCTGCGATGTTGACACTACACTAATCAAGTCGTTCCGTCGAGTGTAATAGTTTCTACAGTGCTGCTATTCGGGGGCTAGCTGGCTAGCTAGCAGGTTAATTGCGTACGTTACTTTAAAGAACGACAATAGCTGGCTAGCTAACCTAGAAAATCGCTCTAGGCTACACAATTGTCTTAGATACAAAGACGGCTATGTAGCTAGCTAGCTACGATCAAACAAAACAAACCGTTGTACTGTAATAGTTACTACAGTGCTGCTATTCGGGGGCTAGCTGGCTAGCTACGTTAGAAGAACGACAATAGCTGGCCAGCTAACCTAGAAAATCGCTCTAGACTACACAATTGTCTTAGATACAAAGACGGCTATGTAGCTGGCTAGCTACGATCAAACAAATCAAACCGTTGTACTGTAATGAAGTGAAATGAAAATGTGATACTACCTGTGGAGCGACGCGGAATGTTGACCGGGTAGTTGGAGTTCAATTCGGTAGAGGTTGGCTAGCTGTTGGCTAGCTAGCTAGCAGCATTTCCTACGTTAAGGACGACAAATAGCTGGCTAGCTAACCTCGGTAAATTAAGATAATCACTCTAAGTCTACACACTCTAAACTGCACAATTATCTTGGATACGAAGACAGCGAAGACAACTATGTAGCTAGCTGACACTACGCTAATCGAGTCGTTCAGTTGAGTGATCCTCCCTCGGTGAGAGATCCTCCCTCTGTGAGAGATCCTCCCTCTGTGAGAGATCCTCCCTCGGTGAGAGATCCTCCCTCTGTGAGAAATCCTCCCTCGGTGGGAGATCCTCCCTCGGTGAGAAAACCTCCCTCGTGAGAAATCCTCCCTCGGTGAGAGATCCTCCCTCGGTGAGAGATCCTCCCTCGGTGAGAGATCCTCCCTCGGTGAGAGATCCTCCCTCATTGAGAGATCCTCCCTCTGTGAGAGATCCTCCCTCTGTGAGAGATCCTCCCTCGGTTAGAGATCCTCCCTCGGTGAGAGATCCTCCCTCGGTGAGAGATCCTCCCTCGGTGAGAGATCCTCCCTCGGTGGAACGGGCAGGTCTTTGAGAGGTGACTGGTTGTCTTGAATGGGTTGTGTTTTATTCAGCACGTCCAAACTCCTCTTTTCACCCTCCCTTCCATCCTTCCAGAGGAGAGTGTTCAGTCCCTAACGGCGCACCTCGGTCCCTTTTTATCGTGCCCTACATTTGACCGAGGTCCTTAGGGAATATTGTTTCATTAAGGACTCTCCTCCTTCCAGAGGAGAGTGTGTTCAGTACACATCATATGACAGGTTAATATATCTGCCTGGGGAGGCAGGGTGTCTGGGAGCTCGGTCAGAGGGTGGAATAGATGCCTGACTCCACACACATCATCATCTTCTTCTTCATCATACAGGACACACACACACACACACACACACAGTCTCCGCCCTGCAGCGGCTGACTGACTGAGAGGCTTGTGTTGTTCTGGCTCTTTGTATTTCTCCACTACCTTCTGTCCTCTTCCTCTTTACAAAAAGATTGGGTGGATTTGCTGTGTCATGAAAAACATGTACTGTCAGATATGACTGATTATCCCAACAGGGAGATGGAG
>NW_027008553.1:72500-89117 GCF_036934945.1 Oncorhynchus masou masou
TCCTGTACCCCTACCTAACTCAATACCCCTACAATAACTCCTGTACCCCCTACCTAACTCAATACCCCTTACAATAACTCCTGTACCCCCTACCTAACTCAATACCCCCTACAATAACTCAATACCCCTTACAATAACTCCTGTACCCCCTACCTAACTCAATACCCCTTACAATAACTCAATACCCCCTACCTAACTCACTACCCCCTACCTAACTCAGTACCCCCTACAATAACTCCTGTACCCCCGACCTAACTCAATACCCCCTACCTAACTCAGTACCCCCTACAATAACTCCCCCTACCAATATTGTCATTATTATACTATTCTTGTTATTATTATATAGTTATTACTAGTTCATTATTATATTATTATAGTTATTATTATTATAGTTATTATTATTATAGTTATTATTTTATAGTATTCTTGTTATTATTATATAGTTATTACTAGTTAGTTATTATATTGTAGTTATTACTAGTTCATTATTATATTATTATAGTTATTATTATTATAGTTATTATTATTATAGTTATTATTTTATAGTTGTTACTGGTTCATTATTATATAGTTATAGTTATTACTGGTTCATTATTATATAGTTATTACTGGTTCATTATTATATAGTTGTTACTGGTTCATTATTATATAGTTATTACTGGTTCATTATTATATAGTTGTTACTGGTTCATTATTATATAGTTGTTACTGGTTCATTATTATATAGTTATTACTGGTTCATTATTATATAGTTGTTACTGGTTCATTATTATATAGTTGTTACTGGTTCATTATTATATAGTTGTTACTGGTTCATTATTATATAGTTATTACTGGTTCATTATTGTATAGTTGTTACTGGTTCATTATTATATAGTTGTTACTGGTTCATTATTATATAGTTGTTACTGGTTCATTATTATATAGTTGTTACTGGTTTATTATTGTATAGTTATTACTGGTTCATTATTGTATAGTTGTTACTGGTTCATTATTGTATAGTTATTACTGGTTCATTATTATATAGTTATTACTGGTTCATTATTATATAGTTGTTACTGGTTCATTATTATATAGTTATTACTGGTTCATTATTATATAGTTGTTACTGGTTCATTATTATATAGTTATTACTGGTTCATTATTATATAGTTATAGTTGTTACTGGTTCATTATTATATAGTTGTTACTGGTTCATTATTTATAGTTGTTAGTTCATTATTATATAGTTGTTACTGGTTCATTATTATATAGTTGTTACTGGTTCATTATTGTATAGTTATTACTGGTTCATTATTATATAGTTGTTACTGGTTCATTATTATATAGTTGTTACTGGTTCATTATTGTATAGTTATTACTGGTTCATTATTTTATAGTTGTTACTGGTTCATTATTATATTATTATAGTTATTATTATTATAGTTATTACTGGTTCATTATTATATAGTTATAGTTATTACTGGTTCATAATTATATAGTTATAGTTATTACTGGTTCATTATTATATAGTTATAGTTATTACTGGTTCATAATTATATAGTTATAGTTATTACTGGTTCATTATTGTATAGTTATAGTTGTTACTGGTTCAGTATTATATAGTTGTTACTGGTTCATTATTATATAGTTGTTACTGGTTCATTATTGTATAGTTATTACTGGTTTATTATTATATAGTTATTACTGGTTCATTATTATATAGTTATAGTTGTTACTGGTTCATTATTATATAGTTGTTACTGGTTCATTATTATATAGTTATTACTGGTTCATTATTATATAGTTGTTACTGGTTCATTATTATATAGTTATAGTTGTTACTGGTTCATTATTATATAGTTGTTACTGGTTCATTATTATATAGTTATTACTGGTTCATTATTGTATAGTTATTACTGGTTCATTATTATATAGTTGTTACTGGTTCATTATTATATAGTTATTACTGGTTCATTATTATATAGTTGTTACTGGTTCATTATTATATAGTTATTACTGGTTCATTATTGTATAGTTATTACTGGTTCATTATTATATAGTTATTACTGGTTCATTATTGTATAGTTATTACTGGTTCATTATTATATAGTTGTTACTGGTTCATTATTATATAGTTATTACTGGTTCATTATTATATAGTTGTTACTGGTTCATTATTATATAGTTATTACTGGTTCATTATTGTATAGTTATTACTGGTTCATTATTATATAGTTATAGTTGTTACTGGTTCATTATTATATAGTTGTTACTGGTTCATTATTATATAGTTGTTACTGGTTCATTATTATATAGTTGTTACTGGTTCATTATTATATAGTTGTTACTGGTTCATTATTATATAGTTGTTACTGGTTCATTATTATATAGTTATTACTGGTTCATTATTATATAGTTGTTACTGGTTCATTATTATATAGTTATTCCTGGTTCATTATTATATAGTTATTACTGGTTCATTATTATATAGTTGTTACTGGTTCATTATTATATAGTTATAGTTATTACTGGTTTATTATTATATAGTTATTACTGGTTCATTATTATATAGTTGTTACTGGTTCATTATTATATAGTTATTACTGGTTCATTATTATATAGTTGTTACTGGTTCATTATTATATAGTTGTTACTGGTTCATTATTATATAGTTGTTACTGGTTCATTATTATATAGTTGTTACTGGTTCATTATTATATAGTTATAGTTATTACTGGTTCATTATTATATAGTTGTTACTGGTTCATTATTATATAGTTATTACTGGTTCATTATTATATAGTTATAGTTATTACTGGTTCATTATTATATAGTTATTACTGGTTCATTATTATATAGTTGTTACTGGTTCATTATTATATAGTTTAGTTACTGGTTCATTATTATATAGTTGTTACTGGTTCATTATTATATAGTTGTTTACTGGTTCATTATTAGTTATAGTTGTTACTGGTTCATTATTATATAGTTATTACTGGTTCATTATTATAGTTGTTACTGGTTCATTATTATATAGTTGTTACTGGTTCATTATTATATAGTTGTTACTGGTTTATTATTGTATAGTTATTACTGGTTCATTATTGTATAGTTATTACTGGTTCATTATTATATAGTTGTTACTGGTTCATTATTGTATAGTTATTACTGGTTCATTATTGTATAGTTATTACTGGTTCAATATTATATAGTTATTACTGGTTCATTATTATATAGTTGTTACTGGTTCAGTATTATATAGTTGTTACTGGTTCATTATTATATAGTTGTTACTGGTTCATTATTATATAGTTGTTACTGGTTCATTATTGTATAGTTATTACTGGTTCAGTATTATATAGTTGTTACTGGTTCATTATATTATTATAGTTATTATTTTATAGTTGTTACTGGTTCATTATTGTATAGTTATTACTGGTTCATTATTGTATAGTTATTACTGGTTCATTATTATATAGTTATTACTGGTTCATTATTATATAGTTATTACTGGTTCATTATTATATAGTTGTTACTGGTTCAGTATTGTATAGTTATTACTGGTTCATTATTATATAGTTATAGTTATTACTGGTTCATTATTATATAGTTGTTACTGGTTCATTATTATATAGTTGTTACTGGTTCAGTATTGTATAGTTATTACTGGTTCATTATTGTATAGTTATTACTGGTTCATTATTATATAGTTATTACTGGTTCATTATTATATAGTTGTTACTGGTTCATTATTGTATAGTTATTACTGGTTCAGTATTATATAGTTGTTACTGGTTCATTATATTATTATAGTTATTATTTTATAGTTATTACTGGTTCATTATTTTATAGTTATTACTGGTTTATTATTATATAGTTGTTACTGGTTCATTATTATATAGTTATAGTTATTACTGGTTCAGTATTATATAGTTGTTACTGGTTCATTATTATATAGTTATAGTTATTACTGGTTCATTATTATATAGTTGTTACTGGTTCATTATTATATAGTTGTTACTGGTTCATTATTATATAGTTATTACTGGTTTATTATTGTATAGTTATTACTGGTTCATTATTGTATAGTTATTACTGGTTCATTATTGTATAGTTGTTACTGGTTCATTATTATATAGTTGTTACTGGTTCATTATTATATAGTTGTTACTGGTTCATTATTATATAGTTGTTACTGGTTTATTATTGTATAGTTATTACTGGTTCATTATTGTATAGTTATTACTGGTTCATTATTATATAGTTATAGTTGTTACTGGTTCAGTATTATATAGTTGTTACTGGTTCATTATTGTATAGTTGTTACTGGTTCATTATTATATAGTTGTTACTGGTTCATTATTATATAGTTGTTACTGGTTCATTATTGTATAGTTATTACTGGTTCATTATTATATAGTTGTTACTGGTTCATTATTATATAGTTGTTACTGGTTCATTATTGTATAGTTATTACTGGTTCATTATTTTATAGTTGTTACTGGTTCATTATTATATTATTATAGTTATTATTATTATAGTTATTACTGGTTCATTATTATATAGTTATAGTTATTACTGGTTCATAATTATATAGTTATAGTTATTACTGGTTCATTATTATATAGTTATAGTTATTACTGGTTCATAATTATATAGTTATAGTTGTTACTGGTTCAGTATTATATAGTTGTTACTGGTTCATTATTATATAGTTGTTACTGGTTCATTATTATATAGTTGTTACTGGTTCATTATTATATAGTTGTTACTGGTTCATTATTATATAGTTATAGTTGTTACTGGTTCATTATTATATAGTTGTTACTGGTTCATTATTATATAGTTGTTACTGGTTCATTATTATATAGTTGTTACTGGTTCATTATTATATAGTTATTACTGGTTCATTATTATATAGTTATTACTGGTTCATTATTATATAGTTGTTACTGGTTCATTATTATATAGTTATAGTTGTTACTGGTTCATCTGTATAGTTGTTACTGGTTCATTATTATATAGTTATTACTGGTTCATTATTATATAGTTATTACTGGTTCATTATTATATAGTTATTACTGGTTCATTATTATATAGTTGTTACTGGTTCATTATTATATAGTTATAGTTGTTACTGGTTCATTATTGTATAGTTATTACTGGTTTATTATTATATAGTTATTACTGGTTCATTATTATATAGTTATAGTTGTTACTGGTTCATTATTATATAGTTGTTACTGGTTCATTATTATATAGTTGTTACTGGTTCATTATTGTATAGTTGTTACTGGTTCATTATTATATTATTATAGTTATTATTATTATAGTTATTACTGGTTCATTATTATATAGTTATAGTTATTACTGGTTCATAATTATATAGTTATAGTTATTACTGGTTCATTATTATATAGTTATAGTTATTACTGGTTCATTATTATATAGTTGTTACTGGTTCATTATTATATAGTTGTTACTGGTTCATTATTATATAGTTATTACTGGTTCATTATTATATAGTTGTTACTGGTTCATTATTGTATAGTTATTACTGGTTTATTATTATATAGTTATTACTGGTTCATTATTATATAGTTGTTACTGGTTCATTATTATATAGTTATTACTGGTTCATTATTATATAGTTATAGTTATTATTATTATAGTTATTATTTTATAGTTATTACTGGTTCATTATTATATAGTTATTACTGGTTCATTATTGTATTGAAGTTTCCACTGGTTCCAACAGATGGTCAGATGAGCCTCAGTCCCAGTTCGTACCTCCAGGTTCTGAAGCCCTGTAACCATGGTAACGACAACCCAGCCTCCGTCGCAGAGCGTGTTCTGTCTGTCTGTCTGTCTGTCTGTCTGTCTGCTAACAGCCGTAAACCAGAAGCATGTATTTAAAATGGAGCAAATGAAATGTATCGAAATAGAACGGTTCTTTCCATAACCCTCTCGCTGTCTTCTCTACTCTGAGCTTACGACCGTCCTCTCGGCGTGTGTTTGCCTGTCTGGCTCTTCTCTGCATGTTGTGTGTGTTTCCTATGTAGTGAACTGTCTCTACTTTTCACCCTGGGGCCTTCTTCTATAGGGAATAGGGGGCCCTCTTCTACAGGGAATAGGGGGCCCTCTTCTACAGGGAATAGGGGCCCTCTTCTATTGGGAATAAGGGGCCCTCTTCTATAGGGAATAGGGGGCCCTCTTCTACAGGGAATAGGGGGCCCTCTTCTACAGGGAATAGGGGCCCTCTTCTATAGGGAATAGGGGGCCCTCTTCTACAGGGAATAGGGGCCCTCTTCTATAGGGAATAGGGGGCCCTCTTCTACAGGGAATAGGGGCCCTCTTCTATTGGGAATAAGGGGCCCTCTTCTAATTGGGAAGTGGACAAAGCTTCCTCTTTCTACATAACAGCTGGTCTGGTGTGTTTTCATTGCTTTGAACTGGACTTCTGTCTGGACTCGTCTCAACACAGCCCCGGAGCTTCCTCTGGTCTTTCTCAACACACTGGACTGGTCTCAACACACTGGACTGGTCTCAACACACTGGACTGGTCTCAACACACTGGACTGGTCTCAACACACTGGACTGGTCTCAACACACTGGACTGGTCTCAACACACTGGACTGGTCTCAACACACTGGACTGGTCTCAACACACTGGACTGGTCTCAACACACTGGACTGGTCTCAACACACTGGACTGGTCTCAACACACTGGACTGGTCTCAACACACTGGACTGGTCTCAACACACTGGACTGGTCTCAACACACTGTACTGGTCTCGACACACTGGACTGGTCTCGACACACTGGACTGGTCTCAACACTGGACTGGTCTCGACACACTGGACTGGTCTCGACACACTGGACTGGTCTCAACACACTGGACTGGTCTCAACACACTGGACTGGTCTCGACACACTGGACTGGTCTCGACACACTGGACTGGTCTCGACACACTGGACTGGTCTCGACACACTGGACTGGTCTCAACACACTGGACTGGTCTCAACACACTGGACTGGTCTCAACACACTGGACTGGTCTCAACACACTGGACTGGTCTCAACACACTGGACTGGTCTCAACACACTGGACTGGTCTCAACACACTGTACTGGTCTCAACACACTGGACTGGTCTCAACACACTGTACTGGTTAACAGTAGTGTACTATATAGAGACTAGGGGTCCTGGTTAACAGTAGTGCACTATATAGAGACTAGGGGTCCTGGTTAACAGTAGTGCACTATATAGAGACTAGGGGTCCTGGTTAACAGTAGTGCACTATATAGAGACTAGGGGTCCTGGTTAACAGTAGTGCACTATATAGAGACTAGGGGTTAGACCCTATAGGTCCTGGTTAACAGTAGTGCCCTATATAGAGACTAGGGTCCTGGTTAACAGTAGTGCACTATATAGAGACTAGGGGTCCTGGTTAACAGTAGTGTACTATATAGAGACTAGGGGTCCTGGTTAACAGTAGTGCCCTATATAGAGACTAGGGGTCCTGGTTAACAGTAGTGCCCTATATAGAGACTAGGGGTCCTGGTTAACAGTAGTGCACTATATAGAGACTAGGGGTCCTGGTTAACAGTAGTGCACTATATAGAGACTAGGGGTCCTGGTTAACAGTAGTGCACTATATAGAGACTAGGGGTCCTGGTTAACAGTAGTGCCCTATATAGAGACTAGGGGTCCTGGTTAACAGTAGTGCACTATATAGAGACTAGGGGTTAGACCCTATAGGTCCTGGTTAACAGTAGTGCACTATATAGAGACTAGGGGTCCTGGTTAACAGTAGTGTACTATATAGAGACTAGGGGTCCTGGTTAACAGTAGTGCCCTATATAGAGACTAGGGGTCCTGGTTAACAGTAGTGCCCTATATAGAGACTAGGGGTCCTGGTTAACAGTAGTGCCCTATATAGAGACTAGGGGTCCTGGTTAACAGTAGTGCACTATATAGAGACTAGGGGTCCTGGTTAACAGTAGTGCCCTATATAGAGACTAGGGGTCCTGGTTAACAGTAGTGCCCTATATAGAGACTAGGGTCCTGGTTAACAGTAGTGTACTATATAGAGACTAGGGGTCCTGGTTAACAGTAGTGCCCTATATAGAGACTAGGGGTCCTGGTTAACAGTAGTGTACTATATAGAGACTAGGGGTTAGACCCTATAGGTCCTGGTTAACAGTAGTGCACTATATAGGTCATAGAGTGCCATTTGGAACACAGGAAGGGATATGCAGGGTTGTTGTATGTTTTTTCTGTTCTCTGAAAGATAAACGAGGCCTCTTGGTGGGCCTCCTGTCCAGGGTTTTCCTCCCTAATTATGGAGACCATTAAAACATTAAGCCTTGGCCCTGTTACTTCATATTGCCTTCAATGGGGATCCCTGCCAGCTGGGTACGGGCATTCATGAATAATACTACTATATCTCTATATCGCTCTCTATCTCTCTATATCGCTCTCTATCGCTCTCTCTCCCTCTCCATCTATCTCTATCGCTCTCTATCTATCTATCTATCTATCTATCTCTCTCTCTCTATCCCTCTCCATCTATCTATCTCTATATTGCTCTCTATCTCTATATCGCTATCTATCTCTAATTCAATTCAATTCCAGGGCTTTATTGGCATGGGAAACATGTGTTAACGTTGCCAAAGCAAGTGAGGTAGATAATATATAAAGTGAAATAAACAATAAAAATTAACAGTAAACATCACACATACAGAAGTTTCAAAACAATAAAGACATTACAAATGTCATATTATATATATATACAGTGTTTTAACAATGTACAAATGGTAAAGGACACAAGATAAAATAAATAAGCATAGATATGGGTTGTATTTACAATGGTGCGTTTGTTCTTCACTGGTTGCCCTTTTCTCGTGGCAACAGGTCCCAAATCTTGCTGCTCTGATGGCACACTGTGGAATTTCACCCAGTAGATATGGGAGTTTATCAAAATTGGATTTGTTTTCGAATTCTTTGTGGATCTGAGTGAAATATGTCTCTCTATTATGGTCATACATTGGGCAGGAGGTTAGGAAGTGCAGCTCAGTTTCCACCTCATTTTGTGGGCAGTGAGCACATAGCCTGTCTTCTCTTGAGAACCATGTCTGCCTACGGCGGCCTTTCTCAATAGCAAGGCTATGCTCGCTGAGTCTGTACATAGTCAAAGCTTTCCTTAATTTTGGGTCAGTCACAGTGGTCAGGTATTCTGCCGCTGTGTACTCTCTGTTTAGGGCCAAATAGCATTCTAGTTTGCTCTGTTTTTTTGTTAATTCTTTCCAATGTGTCAAGTAATTATCTTTTTGTTTTCTCATTATTTGGTTGGCTCTAATTGTGCTGCTGTCCTGGGGCTCTGTGGGGTGTGCCCCAGGACCAGCTTGCTTAGGGGACTCTTCTCCACGTTCATCTCTCTTGTCGGTGATGTCTTTGTTATGGAAGGTTTGGGAATCGCTTCCTTTTAGGTGGTTGAAGAGAATTTAACGTCTCTTTTCTGGATTTTGATAATTAGTGGGTATCGGCCTAATTCTGCTCTGCATGCATTATTTGGTGTTCTACGTTGTACACGGAGGATATTTTTGCAGAATTCTGCGTGCAGAGTCTCAATTTGGTGTTTGTCCCATTTTGTGAAGTCTTGGTTGGTGAGCGGACCCCAGACCTCACAACCATAAAGGGCAATGGGCTCTATGACTGATTCAAGTATTTTTAGCCAAATCCTAATTGGTATGTCACATTTGATGTTCCTTTTGATGGCATAGAATGCCCTTCTTGCCTTGTCTCTCAGATCGTTCACAGCTTTGTGGAAGTTACCTGTGGCGCTGATGTTTAGGCCAAGGTATGTATAGTTTTTGTGTGCTCTAGGGCAACAGTGTCTAGATGGAATTTGTATTTGTGGTCCTGGTGACTGGACCTTTTTGGAACACCATTATTTTGGTCTTACTGAGATTTACTGTCAGGGCCCAGGTCTGACAGAATCTGTGCAGAAGATCTAGGTGCTGCTGTAGGCCCTCCTTGGTTGGTGACAGAAGCACCAGATCATCAGCAAACAGCAGACATTTGACTTCGGATTCTAGAGGCCGGGTGCTGCAGACTTTTCTAGTGCCCGCGCCAATTCTCTCTCTGTCTCGCACTCTCATCTCTCCATCTCTCTCCATCTATTTTCTCCCTTCCTATCTCTCATTCTCTATCTCTCTCGTGGAAGAGAGAGCAAGGGTGGAAGGGAGAGAGAGGCGAAGAGAGAGCCAGGGTGAAAGGGAAGAGAGAGGCGAAGAGAGAGCGAGGGTGGAAGGGAGAGAGAGAGGCGAAGAGAGAGCCAGGGTGGAAGGGAGAGAGAGAGCGAGGGTGGAAGGGAGAGAGAGAGGCGAAGAGAGAGCCAGGGTGGAAGGGAGGGAGAGAGAGGCGAAGAGAGAGCCAGGGTGGAAGGGAGGGAGAGAGAGGCAGCCAGGGTGGAGGGAGGGAGAGAGGCGAAGAGAGAGCCAGGGTGGAAGGGGAGAGAGAGAGGCTAAGAGAGAGCCAGGGTGGAAGGGAGAGGCGAAGAGAGAGCGAAGGGTGGAAGGGTGGAAGAGGCGAAGAGAGAGCGAGGGTGGAAGGGTGAGAGAGAGGCGAAGAGAGAGCCAGGGTGGAAGGGAGAGAGAGAGGCGTAGAGAGAGCGAGGGTGGAAGGGAGAGAGAGAGGCGAAGAGAGAGCCAGGGTGGAAGGGAGAGAGAGAGGCGAAGAGAGAGCCAGGGTGGAATGGAGAGGAGAGTGAAGAGAGAGCCAGGGTGGAAGGGAGAGAGAGGCGAAGAGAGAGCCAGGGTGGAAGGGGGAGAGAAGAGAGAGCGAGGGTGGAAGGGAGAGAGAGAGGCGAAGAGAGAGCCAGGGTGGAAGGGGAGAGAGAGGCGAAGAGAGAGCCAGGGTGGAAGGGAGAGAGAGAGGCGAAGAGAGAGCCAGGGTGGAAGGAGAGAGAGGCGAAGAGAGAGCCAGGGTGGAAGGGAGGGAGAGGCGAAGAGAGAGCGAGGGTGGAAGGGAGAGAGAGAGAGGCGAAGAGAGAGCGAGGGTGGAAGGGAGAGAGAGAGGTGGAAAGAGAGAGCCAGGGTGGAAGGGAGGGAGAGAGGCGAAGAGAGAGCCAGGGTGGAAGGGGAGAGAGAGGCGAAGAGAGAGCGAGGGTGGAAGGGAGAGAGAGAGGCGAAGAGAGAGCCAGGGTGGAAGGGAGGGAGAGAGAGGAGCGAGGGTGGAATGGGAGAGAGAGAGGCGAGGGTGGAAGGGAGAGAGAGAGGGGTGGAAGGGAGAGAGAGGCGAAGAGAGAGCCAGGGTGGAAGGGAGAGGCGAAGAGAGGCCAGGGTGGAAGGAGAGAGAGAGGCGAAGAGAGCCAGGGTGGAAGGGAGGGAGAGAGAGGCGAAGAGAGAGAGCCAGGGTGGAAGGGAGGAGAGAGAGAGGCGAAGAGAGAGCCAGGGTGGAAGGGAGAGAGAGAGGCGAAGAGAGAGCGAGGGTGGAAGGGAGAGAGAGAGGCGAAGAGAGGTGGAAGGGGGAAGAGAGGCGAAGAGAGAGACAGGGTGGAAGGGAGAGGAGAGGCGAAGAGAGAGCCAGGGTGGAAGGGGAGAGAGAGAGCGAGGGTGGAAGAGAGAGGCGAAGGGTGGAAGGGTGGAAGGCGAGAGAGAGCCAGGGTGGAAGGGAGGAGGGAGAGAGGGAAGAGAGAGCGAGGGTGGAAGGGAGGAGAGAGGCGAAGAGAGAGCCAGGGTGGAAGGGGAGAGAGAGGCGAAGAGAGAGCCAGGGTGGAAGGAGGGAGAGGCGAGAGAGAGCCAGGGTGGAAGGGAGAGAGAGAGGCGAAGAGAGAGCCAGGGTGGAAGGGAGAGAGAGAGAGGCGAGGGTGGAAGGGAGAGAGAGAGGCGAAGAGAGAGCCAGGGTGGAAGGGAGAGAGAGGCGAAGAGAGAGCCAGGGTGGAAGGGAGAGAGAGGCGAAGAGAGAGCCAGGGTGGAAGGGGAGAGAGAGGCGAGGGTGGAAGGGAGAGAGAGAGGCGAAGAGAGAGCCAGGGTGGAAGGGAGAGAGAGAGTTGAAGAGAGAGCCAGGGTGGAATGGGGAGAGAGAGAGGCGAAGAGAGAGCCAGGGTGGAAGGGAGAGAGAGAGGCGAAGAGAGAGCCAGGGTGGAAGGAGAGAGAGGCGAAGAGAGAGCCAGGGTGGAAGGGAGAGAGAGAGGCGAAGAGAGAGCGAGGGTGGAAGGGAGAGAGAGAGGCGAAGAGAGAGCCAGGGTGGAAGGGGAGGAGGCGAGAGTGCGAAGAGAGAGCCAGGGTGGAAGGGAGAGAGGCGAAGAGAGAGCCAGGGTGGAAGGGAGAGAGAGAGAGGCGAAGAGAGAGCCAGGGTGGAAGGGAGAGGAGAGGCGAAGAGAGAGCGAGGGTGGAAGGGAGAGAGAGAGGCGAGAGAGAGCCAGGGTGGAAGGGAGAGAGAGAGGCGAAGAGAGAGCCAGGGTGGAAGGGAGAGAGAGAGGCGAAGGGTGGAAGGGAGAGAGAGGGAGAGAGAGAGCCAGGGTGGAAGAGAGAGCCAGGCGAGGGTGGAAGGGAGAGAGAGAGGCGAAGAGAGAGCCAGGGTGGAAGGGAGAGAGAGGCGAAGAGAGAGCCAGGGTGGAAGGGAGAGAGAGGCGAAGAGAGAGCCAGGGTGGAAGGGGAGAGAGAGAGGCGAGGGTGGAAGGGAGAGAGAGAGAGGCGAAGAGGGTGGAAGGGTGGAAGGGAGGAGAGAGGCGAAGAGAGAGCCAGGGTGGAAGGGAGAGAGAGAGGCGAAGAGAGAGCCAGGGTGGAAGGGAGGAGAGGCGAGGAGTGGAAGGGAGAGAGAGAGGCGAAGAGAGAGCCAGGGTGGAAGGGAGAGAGAGAGGCGAAGAGAGAGCCAGGGTGGAAGGGAAGGAGAGGCGAAGAGAGAGCCAGGGTGGAAGGGAGAGAGAGGCGAAGAGAGAGCCAGGGTGGAAGGGAGAGAGGCGAAGAGAGAGCCAGGGTGGAAGGGGAGAGAGAGGCGAAGAGAGAGCCAGGGTGGAAGGGAGGGAGAGAGAGGCGAGGGTGGAAGGGAGAGAGAGGGGAAGAGAGAGCGAGGGTGGAAGGGAGAGAGAGGAAGAAAGAGAGTGAGAGTTCAAGGGTGGGAGGAAGAGAGTGAGTGTGGAAGAGATAGTGAGTGTGGGGGAGAGAGGAAGAGAGAGAGAAGGGAGAGGAAGAGAATGAGTTAGTGGCCTGGTGTGATCCATCACAGGTTGAAGTGCCACAGCGTTGCCCGACCGCTCTTCACCTCATACTTAACCATCCCTCTCACATCATGTCCTACAGCAAGAAGAAACGAAGGACACAGTGCATTCTGGGACGGAAATGTCACAGAGAGAGAGGGAAGCCAGAGACACACAGAAAGAGAAGGAGGGAGAGAGAGAGAGTGAAAGAGGGGGGAAGAAGAGAGAGAGCGTGCGTGATGTGCCGGCTGACTGGCTGGTGAAGGCCCCTGGTGGTGTGGAGGTCCTGGGGCCGGGTGACCGTCCTCTACCCCCCTGCCCTCTTCTCTCTGCCTGGGACACAGCCTCACAGACCAGGCAAGCCCCAGGCTCTGCTGTGTCACTGAAGGCCGGCCCCCTCTGCTTTCATCTCCGCCTCCTCTCCTCTGCCCCCCCCCCCCCCCAGTGCCAACATGCCTCATCCCTCACTCCTCCTGGCCCCAACATTCATCTTCATTTCTCCCTCTCTGCTGTCTGCCTCTTAAATAACACTGCTCCTCCCTCCATCCCTGTGAATGGTAACCACTCGGCCCCTCCCTCCTTCCCTCCCCCTCCATCCCTGTGAATGGTAACCACTCGGCCCCTCCCTCCTTCCCTCCCCCTCCATCCCTGTGAATGGTAACCACTCGGCCCCTCCTCTCTTTCCCTCCCTCCTTCCCTGTGAATGGTAACCACTCATCTCCTTTACCTCCTTCCCTCTCTCCTTCCCTCCCTCATTACATCCCTCCCTCCATCCCTGTGAGTGGTAACCACTCCTCTCCCTTCTCCCTCCTTCCCTCTCTCCTTCCCTCTCTCCTTCCCTCTCTCCTTCCCCTCTCCTTCCCTCCCTCCATCCCTGTGAGTGGTAACCACTCGGCCCCTCTCTCCTTCCCTCCCTCCTTCCCTCTCCTTCCCTCTCTTCCTCCTTCCTCCCTCCATCCCTGTGAATGGTAACCACTCGGCCCCTCTCTCTTTCCATCCCTCCTTCCCTCACTCCTTCCCTCCTTCCATCTCTCTCCCTCCCCTCCTCCTTACATCCCTCCCTCCCTCCCTGTGAGTGGTAACCACTCTGCCCCTCCCTCCTTCCATCTCTCCTTCCCTCACTCCTTCCCTCCCTCCTTACATCCCTCCCTCCCTCCCTGTGAGTGGTAACCACTCGGCCCCTCCCTCCTTTCATCTCTCCTTCCCTCACTCCTTCCCTCCCTCCTTACATCCCTCTCTCCATCCCTTGAGTGGTAACCACTCGGCCCCTCCCTCCTTCCAATTCTCCTTCCCTCCCTCCTTTACATCCCTCCTTCCCTTCCTCCTTTACATCCCTCCTTCCCTGTGAGTGGTAACCACTCGGCCCCTCCCTCCTTCCATCTCTCCTTCCCTCCCTCCTTTACATCCCTCCTTCCCTATGAGTGGTAACCACTCGGCCCCTCCCTCCTTCCATCTCTCCTTCCCTCCCTCCTTTACATCCCTCCTTCCCTCCCTCCGTCCCAGTGAGTGGTAACCACTCGGCCCCTCTCTCCTTCCATCTCTCCTTCCCTCCCTCCTTTACATCCCTCCTTCCCTCCCTCCGTCCCTGTGAGTGGTAACCACTCGGCCCCTCCCTCCTTCCATCTCTCCTTCCCTCCCTCCTTTACATCCCTCCTTCCCTCCCTCCTTCCCTGTGAGTGGTAACCACTCGGCCCCTCTCTCCTTCCCTCTCTCCTTCCCTCTCTCCTTCCCTCCCTCCTTCCATCTTTCCTTCCCTCCCTCCTTCCCTGTGAGTGGTAACCACTCGGCCCCTCCCTCCTTCACTCCCTCCTTCCATCTCTCCTTCCCTCTCTCCTTCCATCTCTCCTTCCCTCCCTCCATCCCTGTGGGAGTGGTTACCACTCGGCCCCTCTCTCCCTCCGTCCCTCCTTCCCTCCCTCGTTCCATCCCTCCATCCCTGTGAGTGGTAACCACTCGGCCCCTGTCTCTCACGGCTCACTCCCTTGGCCCCTCTCTCCTTCCATCCCTCCTTCCCTCCCTCCTTCCATCCCTCCTTCCCTCACTCCTTACATCCCTCCTTCCCTCCCTCCTTACATCCCTCCTTCCCTCCCTCCTTCCATCCCTCCTTCCCTCACTCCTTACATCCCTCCTTCCGTCCCTCCTTCCCTCCCTCCTTCCCTCCCTCCTTCCATCCCTCCTTCCCTCACTCCTTCCCTCACTCCTTACATCCCTCCTTCCCTCACTCCTTCCCTCACTCCTTACATCCCTCCTTCCATCCCTCCTTTACAGGACATACCTCCTCCTTCCTCCCTCCCTATCCCTCACTCGGCCATCCCTCCTTCCATCCCTCCTTCCACAGGACTCCCTCCTTCCCCACTCCTTAGTATCCCTCCTTCATCCCTCCTTCCCTCCCTTCATTGGGCTCCCATTGAGCACTGCACCTCAGTACTGGACGTCATTACAGACACAGTCGAATCCAGGCTGTATGACCCGTCCAGAGTTACAGGACAGAGACAGTCCCCAGTGTGGTCTGGGTTTGTCGGGTCAGTTGGCCATCAGTAAATAAGAAGTTAGTTTGTTAACTGACTTGTCTAATTAAATATTATTATTATTATTTTTAAAGTTACAGGACACAGTCAGTCCCTTGCCCCTCTTTACCCCCAGTCAGTACCATGACCCGTCCAGAGTTACAGGACAGAGACAGTCCCCAGTCAGTACCATGACCCGTCCAGAGTTACAGGACAGAGACAGTCCCCAGTCAGTACCATGACCCGTCCAGAGTGTACAGGACAGAGACAGTCCCCAGTCAGTACCATGACCCGTCCAGAGTTACAGGACAGAGACAGTCCCCAGTCAGTACCATGACCCGTCCAGAGTTACAGGACAGAGACAGTCCCCAGTCAGTACCATGACCCGTCCAGAGTTACAGGACAGAGACAGTCCCCAGTCAGTACCATGACCCGTCCAGAGTTACAGGACAGAGACAGTCCCCAGTCAGTACCATGACCCGTCCAGGGTTACAGGACAGAGACAGTCCCCAGTCAGTACCGTTACAGGACAGAGACAGTCCCCAGTCAGTACCATGACCCGTCCAGAGTTACAGGACAGAGACAGTCCCCAGTCAGTACCATGACCCGTCCAGAGCTACAGGACAGAGACAGTCCCCAGTCAGTACCATGACCCCGTCAGGGTTACAGGACAGAGACAGTCCCCAGTCAGTGACCAGAGTTACAGGACAGAGACAGTCCCCAGTCAGTACCATGACCCGTCCAGAGTTACAGGACAGAGACAGTCCCCAGTCAGTACCATGACCCGTCCAGAGTTACAGGACAGAGACAGTCCCCAGCCATGGTAACATGTTGAATTAAGACAAGGGAACAGTAGTCTTGGTTACATGTTGAATTAAGATAAGGGAACAGTAGTCTTGGTAACGTGGAATTAATTAAGATAAGGA
>NW_027008554.1:2500-67500 GCF_036934945.1 Oncorhynchus masou masou
TCCCTTAAAGGGATACTGCAGGATTACAGAGCCTTGGATCTCTATCAGGTCCCTTAAAGGGATACTGCAGGGTTACAGAGCCTTGGATCTCTATCAGATCCCTTAAAGGGATACTGCAGGGTTACAGAGCCTTGGATCTCTATCAGATCCCTTAAAGGGATACTGCAGGATTACAGAGCCTTGGATCTCTATCAGATCCCTTAAAGGGATACTGCAGGGTTACAGAGCCTTGGATCTCTATCAGATCCCTTAAAGGGATACTGCAGGGTTACAGAGCCTTGGATCTCTATCAGATCCCTTAAAGGGATACTGCAGGGTTACAGAGCCTTGGATCTCTATCAGGTCCCTTAAAGGGATACTGCAGGGTTACAGAGCCTTGGATCTCTATCAGATCCCTTAAAGGGATACTGCAGGGTTACAGAGCCTTGGATCTCTATCAGGTCCCTTAAAGGGATACTGCAGGGTTACAGAGCCTTGGATCTCTATCAGATCCCTTAAAGGGATACTGCAGGGTTACAGAGCCTTGGATCTCTATCAGATCCCTTAAAGGGATACTGCAGGGTTACAGAGCCTTGGATCTCTATCAGGTCCCTTAAAGGGATACTGCAGGGTTACAGAGCCTTGGATCTCTATCAGGTCCCTTAAAGGGATACTGCAGGGTTACAGAGCCTTGGATCTCTATCAGGTCCCTTAAAGGGATACTGCAGGGTTACAGAGCCTTGGATCTCTATCAGGTCCCTTAAGGGATACTGCAGGGTTACAGAGCCTTGGATCTCTATCAGATCCCTTAAAGGGATACTGCAGGGTTACAGAGCCTTGGATCTCGATCAAATCCCTTAAAGGGATAATGCAGGGTTACAGAGCCTTGGATCTCTATCAGGTCCCTTAAAGGGATACTGCAGGGTTACAGAGCCTTGGATCTCTATCAGATCCCTTAAAGGGATACTGCAGGGTTACAGAGCCTTGGATCTCTATCAGGTCCCTTAAAGGGATACTGCAGGGTTACAGAGCCTTGGATCTCTATCAGGTCCCTTAAAGGGATACTGCAGGGTTACAGAGCCTTGGATCTCTATCATGTCCCTTAAAGGGATACTGCAGGATTACAGAGCCTTGGATCTCTATCATGTCTGTCCCTTAAAGGGATACTGCAGGATTACAGAGCCTTGGATCTCTATCAGGTCCCTTAAAGGAATACTGCAGGGTTACAGAGCCTTGGATCTCTATCAGGTCCCTTAAAGGGATACTGCAGGATTACAGAGCCTTGGATCTCCTTCAGGTCCCTTAAAGGGATACTGCAGGATTACAGAGCCTTGGATCTCTATCAGGTCCTTAAAGGGATACTGCAGGATTACAGAGCCTTGGATCTCCTTCAGGTCCCTTAAAGGGATACTGCAGGATTACAGAGCCTTGGATCTCTATCAGGTCCCTTAAAGGGATACTGCAGGGTTACAGAGCCTTGGATCTCTATCAGATCCCTTAAAGGGATACTGCAGGGTTACAGAGCCTTGGATCTCTATCAGATCCCTTAAAGGGATACTGCAGGGTTACAGAGCCTTGGATCTCTATCAGATCCCTTAAAGGGATACTGCCAGAGGTTACAGAGCCTTGGATCTCTATCAGGTCTGTCCCTTAAAGGGATACTGCAGGGTTACAGAGCCTTGGATCTCTATCAGGTCCCTTAAGGGATACTGCAGGGTTACAGAGCCTTGGATCTCTATCAGATCCCTTAAAGGGATACTGCAGGGTTACAGAGCCTTGGATCTCTATCAGATCCCTTAAAGGGATACTGCAGGGTTACAGAGCCTTGGATCTCTATCAGATCCCTTAAAGGGATACTGCAGGGTTACAGAGCCTTGGATCTCTATCAGATCCCTTAAAGGGATACTGCAGGGTTACAGAGCCTTGGATCTCTATCAGATCCCTTAAAGGGATACTGCAGGGTTACAGAGCCTTGGATCTCTATCAGGTCCCTTAAAGGGATACTGCAGGGTTACAGAGCCTTGGATCTCTATCAGATCCCTTAAAGGGATACTGCAGGGTTACAGAGCCTTGGATCTCTATCAGATCCCTTAAAGGGATACTGCAGGGTTACAGAGCCTTGGATCTCTATCAGGTCCCTTAAAGGGATACTGCAGGGTTACAGAGCCTTGGATCTCTATCAGGTCCCTTAAAGGGATACTGCAGGGTTACAGAGCCTTGGATCTCTATCAGGTCTATCCCTTAAAGGGATATTTCAGATTTTGGCAATGAAGCCCTTTATCTTCTTCCCCAGAATCAGATGAACTAGTTACTAGTGGATACCATTTTTTATGTCTCTGTGTCCAGTATGAATGAAGTTAGAGGTCGTTTCAGAGCCAATGCCAACTAGCGTTAGCGCAATGACTGGAGGTCTATGGCATCTACTAGCATGCTCATTGTCAAATCTCATAGTATCCCTTTAACAATGAAAAGGCTTGAAGTCGAAATGACTTTCAGAGACATCAAGAAAAAGGTCTTTCTCCTTCATTCTGTAGAGATGTACTGCTGTACCCTAAACTTGACCAATTTGAAATGTTTTGTTTTTTTCCGGGGGAGTTTTGTCAGATGCTTAAATGTCCTTTGGCCCTGTTAAATCTGCGTGTTTTATTAGTTCAGTGTCTCTCTATTCTAGGCTTATTCATTTTACATTTTTTTTAAATGCTAACGGTATTAATAATGGCAGTATTTTGTGTAATATTTCAGCTAGTACCGCGAGGTGTTAGAGGTGTATCTGCTAATATCTCTCGACGTTCAGACCAACAACTCCGACTGTAGTTTCCTGAAGCAGTTCTGAATCCAGCCCCCCCCCAGCCCCCCCAAAACACACGTGAATACCTCAAACCATGACACTGTACTACAGATGCTTCAAGCTGCAACTCACACAGGAAAGAACCCAGTCTCTCTGAGGTGGGGGTTGAACCCAGTCTCTCTGAGTTGGGGGTTGAACCCCGTCTCTCTGAGGTGGGGGTTGAACCCAGTCTCTCTGAGGTGGGGGTTGAACCCAGTCTCTCTGAGGTGGGGGTTGAACCCAGTCTCTCTGAGGTGGGGGTTGAACCCAGTCTCTCTGAGGTGGGAGGTTGAACCCAGTCTCTCTGAGGTGGGGGTTGAACCCAGTCTCTCTGAGGTGGGGGGTTGAACCCAGTCTCTCTGAGGTGGGGGTTGAACCCAGTCTCTCTGAGGTGGGGGTTGAACCCAGTCTCTCTGAGGTGGGGGGTTGAACCCAGTCTCTCTGAGGTGGGGGTTGAACCCAGTCTCTCTGAGGTGGGGGTTGAACCCAGTCTCTCTGAGGTGGGGGTTTGAACCCAGTCACTCTGAGAGGGCTGAACCCAGTCTCTCTGAGGTGGGGGCTGAACCCAGTCTCTCTGAGGTGGGGGTTGAACCCAGTCTCTCTGAGGGGGGCTGAACCCAGTCTCTCTGAGGTGGGGGTTGAACCCAGTCTCTCTGAGGCGAGCTGAACCCAGTCTCTGTGAGGAGCTGAACCCAGTCTCTCTGAGGTGGGGGCTGAACCCAGTCTCTCTGAGGTGGGGGTTGAACGCAGTCTCTCTGAGGTGGGGTTGAACCCAGTCTCTGTGAGGGGAGCTGAACCCAGTCACTCTGGGGAGCTGAACCCAGTCTCTCTGAGGTGGGGGTTGAACCCAGTCTCTCTGAGGTGGGGGTTGAACCCAGTCTCTGTGAGGGGAGCTGAACCCAGTCTCTCTGAGTTGGGAGGTTGAACCCAGTCTCTCTGAGTTGGGGGTTGAACCCAGTCTCTCTGAGTTGGGGGTTGAACCCAGTCTCTCTGAGGTGGGGGTTGAACCCAGTCTCTCTGAGGTGGGGTTGAACCCAGTCTCTCTGAGGTGGGGGTTGAACCTAGTCTCACTGAGGGGAGCTGAACCCAGTCTCTCTGAGGTGGGGGCTGAACCCAGTCTCTCTGAGGTGGGAGCTGAACCCAGTCTCTCTGAGGTGGGGGCTGAACCCAGTCTCTGAGGTGGGGGTTGAACCCAGTCTCTCTGAGGTGGGGGTTGAACCCAGTCTCTCTGGGGATGAACCCAGTCTCTCTGAGGTGGGGGTTGAACCCAGTCTCTCTGAGGTGGGGGTGAACCCAGTCTCTCTGAGGGGGCTGAACCCAGTCTCTCTGAGGTGGGGGGTTGAACCCAGTCTCTCTGAGGTGGGGGTGAACCCAGTCTCTCTGAGGGGGCTGAACCCAGTCTCTCTGAGGTGGGGGTTGAACCCAGTCTCTCTGAGGTGGGGGTTGAACCCAGTCTCTCTGAGGTGGGGGTTGAACCCAGTCTCTCTGAGGGGATGAACCCAGTCTCTCTGAGGTGGGGGGTTGAACCCAGTCTCTCTGAGGTGGGGGTTGAACCCAGTCTCTTTGAGGTGGGGGTTGAACCCAGTCTCTCTGAGGTGGGGGCTGAACCCAGTCTCTCTGGTGGGGGCTGAACCCAGTCTCTCTGAGGTGGGGGGTTGAACCCAGTCTCTCTGAGGTGGGGGTTGAACCCAGTCTCTCTGAGGTGAGGGGTTGAATCCCGTCTC
Organism: Oncorhynchus masou masou; assembly: GCF_036934945.1. Classification (NCBI taxonomy): domain Eukaryota; kingdom Metazoa; phylum Chordata; class Actinopteri; order Salmoniformes; family Salmonidae; genus Oncorhynchus; species Oncorhynchus masou. The sequence goes on from NW_027008554.1 coordinate 7,031, forward strand.
TCTGAGGTGGGGGCTGAACCCAGTCTCTGAGGTGGGGGGCTGAACCCAGTCTCTCTGAGGTGGGGGTTGAACACAGTCTCTCTGAGTTGGGGGTTGAACCCAGTCTCTCTGAGGTGGGGGTTGAACCCAGTCTCTCTGAGGTGCGGGGTTGAACCCAGTCTTTCTGAGGTGGGGGGGTTGAACACAGTCTCTCTGAGTTGGGGGTTGAACCCAGTCTCTCTGAGGTGGGGGGTTGAACCCAGTCTCTCTGAGTTGGGGGTTGAACACAGTCTCTCTGAGGTGAGGGGCTGAACCCAGTCTCTCTGAGTTGGGGGTTGAACCCAGTCTCTCTGAGGTGGGGGTTGAACCCAGTCTCTCTGAGTTGGGGGGTTGAACCCAGTCTCTCTGAGGTGGGGGTTGAACCCAGTCTCTCTGAGGTGGGGGTTGAACCCAGTCTCTCTGAGGTGGGGGTTGAACCCAGTCTCTCTGAGGTGAGGGGCTGAACCCAGTCTCTCTGAGTTGGGGGCTGAACCCAGTCTCTCTGAGGTGGGGGGTTGAACCCAGTCTCTCTGAGGTGGGGGGTTGAACCCAGTCTCTCTGAGGTGGGGGTGAACCCAGTCTCTGAGGTGGGTGGGCTGAACCCAGTCTCTGAGGTGGGGGCTGAACCCAGTCTCTATGAGGTGGGGGGCTGAACCCAGACTCTCTGAGGGGGATGAACCCAGTCTCTCTGAGGTGGGGGTTGAACCCAGTCTCTCTGAGGTGAGGGGCTGAACCCAGTCTCTCTGAGGTGGGGGTTGAACCCAGTCTCTCTGAGGTGGGGCTGAACCCAGTCTCTCTGAGGTGGGGGCTGAACCCAGTCTCTCTGAGGTGGGGGTTGAACCCAGTCTCTCTGAGGTGAGGGGTTGAATCCCGTCTCTCTGAGGTGGGGGCTGAACCCAGTCTCTGAGGTGGGGGCTGAACCCAGTCTCTCTGAGGTGGGGGGTTGAACACAGTCTCTCTGAGTTGGGGGTTGAACCCAGTCTCTCTGAGGTGGGGGGTTGAACCCAGTCTCTCTGAGGTGCGGGGTTGAACCCAGTCTTTCTGAGGTGGGGGGTTGAACACAGTCTCTCTGAGTTGGGGGTTGAACCCAGTCTCTCTGAGGTGGGGGGTTGAACCCAGTCTCTCTGAGTTGGGGGGTTGAACACAGTCTCTCTGAGGTGAGGGGCTGAACCCAGTCTCTCTGAGTTGGGGGTTGAACCCAGTCTCTCTGAGGTGGGGGTTGAACCCAGTCTCTCTGAGTTGGGGGTTGAACCCAGTCTCTCTGAGGTGGGGGTTGAACCCAGTCTCTCTGAGGTGGGGGTTGAACCCAGTCTCTCTGAGGTGGGGGTTGAACCCAGTCTCTCTGAGGTGAGGGGCTGAACCCAGTCTCTCTGAGTTGGGGGCTGAACCCAGTCTCTCTGAGGTGGGGGTTGAACCCAGTCTCTCTGAGGTGGGGGGTTGAACCCAGTCTCTCTGAGGTGGGGGGTTGAACCCAGTCTCTCTGAGGTGGGGGTTGAACCCAGTCTCTCTGAGGTGGGGGTTGAACCCAGTCTCTCTGAGGTGGGGGTTGAACCCAGTCTCTGAGGTGGGTGGGCTGAACCCAGTCTCTGAGGTGGGGGGCTGAACCCAGTCTCTATGAGGGGGGGGGCTGAACCCAGTCTCTCTGAGGGGGGATGAACCCAGTCTCTCTGAGGTGGGGGGTTGAACCCAGTCTCTCTGAGGTGGGGGGTTGAACCCAGTCTCTCTGAGGTGGGGGGATGAACCCAGTCTCTCTGAGGTGGGGGGCTGAACCCAGTCTCTCTGAGGTGGGGGTTGAACCCAGTCTCTCTGAGGTGGGGGTTGAACCCAGTCTCTCTGAGGTGGGGGGCTGAACCCAGTCTCTCTGAGGTGGGGGGCTGAACCCAGTCTCTCTGAGGTGGGGGGCTGAACCCAGTCTCTCTGAGGTGAGGGGCTGAACCCAGTCTCTGAGGTGGGTGGGTTGAACCCAGTCTCTCTGAGGGGGGATGAACCCAGTCTCTCTGAGGGGGGATGAACCCAGTCTCTGAGGTGGGGGATGAACCCAGTCTCTGAGGTGGGGGGTTGAACCCAGTCTCTCTGAGGTGGGGGGATGAACCCAGTCTCTGAGGTGGGGGGGATGAACCCAGTCTCTCTGAGGGGGGATGAACCCAGTCTCTCTGAGGTGGGGGGCTGAACCCAGTCTCTGAGGTGGGGGGATGAACCCAGTCTCTCTGAGGGGGATGAACCCAGTCTCTCTGAGGTGGGGGGCTGAACCCAGTCTCTGAGGTGGGGGATGAACCCAGTCTCTCTGAGGGGGATGAACCCAGTCTCTGAGGTGGGGGGATGAACCCAGTCTCTGAGGTGGGGGGATGAACCCAGTCTCTCTGAGGGGATGAACCCAGTCTCTCTGAGGTGGGGGCTGAACCCAGTCTCTGAGGTGGGGGATGAACCCAGTAAATTTGAAACATTGAGGAAGTGTTTTATTAATGTGACGACAAGCAGGGCGGTGGCTTAAAAAGATCAAAGCAGTGTGTGTGTGTGTGTGTGTGTGTGTGTGTGCATGTGTGTGTGTGTGTGTGTCAAGGGCTCAGCTCTGAACGGTCTCAGAGAGAATCCACAAGCAGGTACAACGCCTGGTGTCTTCAGAGTCAAAACGTCTGTCGGATTACCACGGCTCTAATCCAGCTCAACCTTCTCCGTCAGATTATAGCCAGTTATGTACAGTATAATCTACAATAATCTGTCACTTGATGTACGACAGGGAACGATGGGAATGTCACACAGCCATCAGTGTCTTATAGATAACAGAATGCAATTCTTCCAACCAGTACATCCCGACAGAGAAGGAAAGAGGGATTTAGATTGTTATTTATTGTTTTTATATTAGAAGAGAAACCAATTTAAAAGCACAAATAAATCCCCAATAAGCAAGATAAGGCTGGCTGTCTATTCACATCATTCTCAACAACAACAAAAACAGTTGGAGCCGAGCGTTGTAACGTAACTGATATCCTGCTGTCACAGATCTTTATTTTCGAAAAGAGTTCAAAAGAGTGACAACATTGTACAACGTTCCAATTGGCTGCCATCTTGGATCACCTTCTGACCTTAGTTCCTTTTTCATGTCTTTATTTTAGTTGGTCAGGGCGTGAGTTGGGGTGGGCATTCTATGTTGTTGTTCTATGCTTTGTTCTGTTGTTATATTTCTATGTGTTTGGCCGAGTATGGTTCTCAATCAGAGGCAGGTGTCAGTCGTTGTCTCTGATTGGGAGCCATATTTAGGTTAGCCTGTTTTCGATTGTGTTTTGTGGGTGGTTGTATCCTGTGTTAGTGTTTTCACCCTACGGGACTGTTTCGTTTGTCAGTTGTTATGTTGTTCAGTGTTCTGTTGATTTATGAAATATATCATTATGGACATTTACCACGCTGCACATTGGTCTGATCCTTGCTACTCCTCCTCTGAAGAAGACGAAGTCCGATACATCTTGTCAGTAATTCAATGTAAAATGAGATTTAAAAAACAAAAACGAATTTCTCCTTGTTCAGTTTCTAGTCGCAAAATTAAAAGCAAATTGGAATATATCAGATGATTCTCCTGCTGTACTCTCATTGGTCCATCACCATGACTGTGGCTGTCAAATGGGGCTCTTCCTGAAACACACATTACATCACTGTTTAACCTTCCTGAAACACACATTACATCACTGTTTAACCTTCCTGAAACACACATTACATCACTGTTTAACCTTCCTGAAACACACATTACATCACTGTTTAACCTTCCTGAAACACACATTACATCACTGTTTAACCTTCCTGAAACACACATTACATCACTGTTTAACCTTCCTGAAACACACATTACATCACTGTTTAACCTTCCTGAAACACACATTACATCACTGTTTAACCTTCCTGAAACACACATTACATCACTGTTTAACCTTCCTGAAACACACATTACATCACTGTTTAACCTTCCTGAAACACACATTACATCACTGTTTAACCTTCCTGAAACACACATTACATCACTGTTTAACCTTCCTGAAACACACATTACATCACTTTTTAAACTTCCTGAAACACACATTACATCACTGTTTAACCTTCCTGAAACACACATTACATCACTGTTTAACCTTCCTGAAACATACATTACATCACTGTTTAACCTTCCTGAAACACACATTACATCACTGTTTAACCTTCCTGAAACACACATTACATCACTGTTTAACCTTCCTGAAAACACATTACATCACTTTTTAACCTTCCTGAAACACACATTACATCACTGTTTAACCTTCCTGAAACACACATTACATCACTTCTTAACCTTCCTGAAACACACATTACATCACTGTTTAACCTTCCTGAAACACACATTACATCACTTTTTAACCTTCCTGAAACACACATTACATCACTTTTTAACCTTCCTGAAAACACATTACATCACTGTTTAACCTTCCTGAAACACACATTACATCACTGTTTAACCTTCCTGAAACACACATTACATCACTGTTTAACCTTCCTGAAACACACATTACATCACTGTTTCACCTTCCTGAAACACACATTACATCACTGTTTAACCTTCCTGAAACACACATTACATCACTGTTTAACCTTCCTGAAACACACATTACATCACTGTTTAACCTTCCTGAAACACACATTACATCACTTTTAACCATTGGTTTGTTATAACTGGGGAAGGGTGTTAAAACCTACAGGAGTTGATTACAACACTAGACCAATGGGAGTCTGTATTACAACACTAGACCAATGGGAGTCTATCAGAACACTAGACCAATAGGAGTCTCTATTAGAATAGTAGACCAATGGGAGTCATGTTAGAACACTAGACCTATGGGAGTCTATTAGAACAGTAGACCAATGGGAGTCTATTAGAACACTAGACCAATGGGAGTCTATTAGAACACTAGACCAATGGGAGTCTATTAGATCACTAGACCAATGGGAGTCTATCAGAACACTAGACCAATAGGAGTCTCTATTAGAATATAAGACCAATGGGAGTCTATTAGAACACTAGACCAATGGGAGTCTATTAGAACACTAGACCAATGGGAGTCTATTAGAACACTAGACTAATGGGAGTATCTATTAGAACAGTAGACCAATGGGAGTCTCTATTAGAACAGTAGACCAATGGGAGTCTATTAGACCACTAGACCAATGGGAGTATCTATTAGAACAGTAGACCAATGGGAGTCTATTAGACCACTAGACCAATGGGAGTATCTATTAGAACAGTAGACCAATGGGAGTCTATCAGAACACTAGACCAATGGGAGTATCTATTAGAACAGTAGACCAGTGGGAGTCTATTAGACCACTAGACCAATGGTAGTCTATCAGAACACTAGACCAATGGGAGTATCTATCAGAACACTAGACCAATGGGAGTATCTATTAGAACAGTAGACCAATGGGAGTATCTATCAGACCACTAGACCTATGGGATTATCTATTAGAACAGTAGACCAATGGGAGTCGATTAGACCACTAGACCAATGGGAGTATCTATCAGACCACTAGACCAATGGGAGTCTCTATTAGAACACTAGACCAATGGGAGTATCTATTAGAACACTAGACCAATGGGAGTATCTATTAGAACACTAGACCAATGGGAGTATCTATTAGACCACTAGACCAATGGGAGTATCTATCAGACCACTAGACCAATGGGAGTATCTATCAGAACACTAGACCAATGGGAGTCTATTAGACCACTAGACCAATGGGAGTCTCTATTAGAACACTAGATCAATGGGAGTCTCTATTAGAACAGTAGACCAATGGGAGTCTCTATTAGAACAGTAGACCAATGGTAGTCTATCAGAACACTAGACCAATGGGAGTCTATTAGACCACTAGACCAATGGGAGTCTCTATTAGAACAGTAGACCAATGGGAGTCTCTATTAGAACAGTAGACCAATGGGAGTCTATTAGACCACTAGACCAATGGGAGTATCTATCAGACCACTAGACCAATGGGAGTCTCTATTAGAACAGTAGACCAATGGTAGTCTATCAGAACACTAGACCAATGGGAGTCTCTATTAGAACACTAGATCAATGGGAGTCTCTATTAGAACAGTAGACCAATGGGAGTCTCTATTAGAACAGTAGACCAATGGGAGTCTCTATTAGAACAGTAGACCAATGGTAGTCTATCAGAACACTAGACCAATGGGAGTCTATTAGACCACTAGACCAATGGGAGTCTCTATTAGAACACTAGATCAATGGGAGTCTCTATTAGAACAGTAGACCAATGGGAGTCTATTAGACCACTAGACCAATGGGAGTATCTATTAGAACACTAGACCAATGGTAGTCTATGGTTGAGCTCTGCTTGTATAAGCAGCTTTCATTAATTAAACTAACAGGGATTAGATGGCCAATTATCAACGCGGTGGCTAATTAAGAGAAATTAATTAATCGCTGGCTTTGTTTGGTCCTATTCCCCAAGTGCAGACCACATAATGGGTGTGTGTTCTATGTGTGTGGGTGTGTTCTGCGTGTTTTGTGAATGTGTGTGTGTGTGTGTGTGTGTGTTTTGTGAGTGTGTGTAAGTGTGTGAGTGTGTCTTCTGTGTGTGCTGTATATGTGTGTGTGTGTGTGTGTGTGTGTGTGTGTGTGTGTGTGTGTGTGTGTGTGTGTGTGTGTGTGTGTGTGTGTGTGTGTGTGTGTGTGTGTGTGTGTGTGTGTGTGTGTGTCCACTACAGGTCTGTAGTGGACAGGTCTGTAGTGGGACAGCTCTGTAGTGGGACAGGTCTGGAAGAGACAACTCTCTATCATCTTCTTGTTACAGTCTTTAGTGGGACAGGTCTGTAGTGGACAGGTCTGTAGTGGGACAGGTCTGTAGTGGGACAGGTCTGGAAGAGACAACTCTCTATCACCTTATTACAGTCTGTAGTGGGACAGGTCTGTAGTGGGACAGGTCTGTAGTGGACAGGTCTGGAAGAGACAACTCTCTATCACCTTGTTACAGTCTGTAGTGGGACAGGTCTGTAGTGGGACAGGTCTCTTAGAGACAACTCTCTATCACCATGTTACAGTCTGTAGTAGGACTGGTCTGTAGTGGGACAGGTTTGTAGTGGGACAGGTCTCTTAGGGACAACTCTCCTAACTAATTAACATCAATGTATCCTAAATGGCCCCTTTAAATAACCCTTATCCCCACTTGGGCTCTGGTCAAAAAGCAGTACATTATATAAGGAATAGGGTGTCAATTATGACATACCTTCTCCCTCCCAGAACCCTAATGAGACAGTTAACGAGGATGTCTAATTAGGGACATTCCTCACAGCATTCCCACCACCTCAAACCAAGCTGCCCACCGCGTTCTGCCTTCCTGTTATGAACTTGAGTGAAGACCCAAACGCGGTTTTAACAGAAAACAGAGTTCTTTAATAAAAAACAGGAATGGCATAAATCCTCTTCCAACGTAGTCAATGGAACAAAAGAACGTAGTATAATGCAGGTTGCACCTGCCATGCATGCAGACTCCGACAGGACAGGACAAGGTGGAAGCAAACGAGACGACAGCTTGCTTCTGGCATCAAAAAACACAAACAAGAATCAGACACTGAAAGTAGCAGGAACAGAGAAAGAAATAGAGACCTAATCAGAGGGGAAGAGAGAACAGGTGGGGAAAGAGAGAATGAGCTAGTTAGGGCAGATGTAGAACAGCTGAGGAATGAGAGACAGAGAAGGTAACCTAAAAAGACCAGCAGAGAGAGAGAATGAAGAGAAAGGACAGGAACAGACATAACAAGACATGACAGTACCCCCCACTCACCGAGCGCCTCCTGGCGCACTCGAGGAGGAAACCTGGCGGCAACGGAGGAAATCATCGATCAGCGAACGGTCCAGCACGTCCCGAGAGGGAACCCAACTCCTCTCCTCAGGACCGTACCCCTCCCAATCCACTAGGTACTGATGACCACGGCCCCGAGGCGCATGTCCAAAATCTTACGAACCCTGTAGATGGGTGCGCCCTCGACAAGGATGGGGGGGGAGGGACGAGCGGGGGGCGCGAAGAACGGGCTTAACACAGGAGACATGGAAGACCGGGTGAACGCGACGAAGATAGCGCGGGAGAAGAAGTCGCACTGCGACAGGATTAATGACCTGGGAAATACGGAACGGACCAATGAACCGCGGGGGCCAACTTGCGAGAAGCTGTCTTAAGGGGAAGGTTCAGAGTGGAGAGCCATACTCTCTGACCGCAACAATATCTAGGACTCTTGGTCCTACGCTTATTAGCGGCCCTCACAGTCTGCGCTCTATTACGGCAAAGTGCCGACCTGACCCCCTTCCAGGTGCGCTCGCAACGCTGGACAAAAGCCTGAGCGGAGGGGACGCAGGACTCGGCGAGCTGAGATGAGAACAGCGGAGGCTGGTACCCGAGGCTACACTGAAAAGGGGATAGACCGGTAGCAGACGAGGGAAGCGAGTTGTGGGCGTACTCTGCCCAGGGGAGCTGTTCTGACCAAGACGCAGGGTTACGAAAGAAAGACTGCGTAAATGCGACCAACAGTCTGATTGGCCCGTTCGGCTTGGCCGTTAGACTGGGGATGAAAGCCGGACGAGAGACTGACGGAAGCCCCAATCAAAGCGGCAAAACTCCTCCAAAATTGAGACGTGAACTGCGGGCCTCTGTCGGAAACGACGTCAGACGGAAGGCCATGAATTCGGAAAACATTCTCGATAATGATCTGAGCCGTCTCCTTAGCAGAAGGGAGCTTATCGAGAGGAATGAAATGAGCCGCCTTAGAGAATCTATCGACAACCGTAAGAATAACTGTCTTCCCCGCTGATGAAGGCAGTCCGGTGATAAAATCTAAAGCGATGTGAGACCACGGTCGAGAGGGAATGGGAAGCGGTCTGAGACGGCCGGCAGGAGGAGAGTTCCCAGATTTAGTCTGCGCGCAGACCGAACAAGCGGCGACAAATCGACGCGCGTCACGTTCCCGAGTGGGCCACCAGAAACGCTGGCGAATGGAAGCGAGCGTACCCCGAAGGCCGGGGTGGCCGGCTAACTTGGCAGAGTGGGCCCACTGAAGAACGGCCGGACAGTAGGAACGGGAACGAACAGAAGGTTCCTAGGACAAGCTCGCGGCGACAGAGTGTGAGCGAGTGCTTGCTTTACCTGCCTCTCAATTCCCCAGACAGTCAACCCGACAACACGCCCCTCAGGGAGAATCCCATCGGGGTCGGTGGAGACCTCAGAAGAACTGAAGAGACGAGATAAAGCATCAGGTTTGGTGTTTTTGAGCCCGGACGATAAGAAATAACAAACTCGAAACGAGCGAAAAACAGAGCCCAACGAGCCTGACGCGCATTAAGTCGTTTGGCTGAACGGATGTACTCAAGGTTCCTATGGTCAGTCCAAACGACAAAGGACAGTCGCCCCCTCCAACCACTGTCGCCATTCGCCTAGGGCTAAGCGGATGGCGAGCAGTTCGCGATTACCAACATCATAGTTACGTTCTGACGGCGATAAGCGATGAGAGAAAAACGCGCAAGGATGGACCTTGCCGTCAGAGAGAGAGCGCTGAGAAAGAATGGCTCCCACGCCCACCTCTGACGCGTCAACCTCAACAACAAACTGTCTAGAGATGTCAGGTGTAACAAGAATAGGTGCGGATGTAAAACGATTCTTAAGAAGATCAAAAGCTCCCTGGGCGGAAACGGACCACTTAAAGCACGTCTTAACAGAAGTAAGGGCTGTGAGAGGAGCTGCCACCTGACCGAAATTACGGATGAAACGACGGTAGAAATTAGCGAAGCCCAGAAAGCGCTGCAGCTCGACGCGTGACTTAGGAACGGGCCAATCAATGACAGCCTGGACCTTAGCGGGATCCATCTTAATGCCCTCAGCGGAAATAACGGAACCGAGAAAAGGGACAGAGGCGGCATGAAAAGTGCACTTCTCAGCCTTCACATAAAGACAGTTCTCCAAAAGGCGCTGGAGGACGCGTCGCACGTGCTGAACATGAATCGAGAGAGACGGTGAAAAAATCAGGATATCATCCATGTAAACGAAAACAAAAATGTTCAGCATGTCTCTCAGGACGTCGTTAACTAGTGCCTGAAAGACAGCTGGAGCGTTAACGAGGCCGAAAGGAAGAACCCGGTATTCAAAGTGCCCTAACGGAGTGTTAAACGCCGTCTTCCACTCGTCCCCCTCCCTGATGCGCACGAGATGGTAGGCGTTACGAAGGTCCAATTTGGTGAAAAACTTGGCTCCCTGCAGGATCTCGAAGGCTGAAGACATAAGAGGAAGCGGATAACGATTCTTAACTGTTATGTCATTCAGCCCTCGATAATCACGCATGGGCGCAGGGACCCGTCCTTCTTCTGAACAAAAAAGAACCCCGCGCCGGCGGGGAGGAGGAGGAGACTATGGTACCGGCGTCGAGCGAAACCGACAAATAATCCTCGAGCCTTACGTTCGGGAGCCGACAGAGAGTATAATCTACCCCGGGGGAGTAGTTCCCGGAAGGAGATCAATACTACAGTCATACGACCGGTGTGGAGGGAGAAGTGGCCTTGGAACGACTGAACACCGTGCGCAGATCGTGATACTCCTCCGGCACCCCTGTCAAATCGCCAGGCTCCTCCTGTGAAGAAGAGACAGAGGAAACAGGAGGGATAGCAGACATTAAACAGGTTACATGACAAGAAACATTCCAGGATAGGATAGTATTACTAGACCAATTAATAGAAGGGTTATGGCGCACTAGCCAGGGATGACCCAAAACAACAGGTGTAAAAGGTGAACGAAAAATTAAAAAAGAAATGGTTTCGCTATGATTACCAGAGACAGTGAGGGTTAAAGGCAGCGTCTCACGCTGAATCTTGGGGAGAGAACTACCATCTAAAGCGAACAAGGCCCTGGGCTCCCCTAACTGTCTGAGAGGAATGTCATGTTCCCGAGCCCAGGTCTCGTCCATAAAACAGCCCTCCGCCCCAGAGTCTATCAAGGCACTGCAGGAAGCAGATGAACCGGGCCAGCGGAGATGGACCGGAAAGGTAGTGCGTGATCCAGAAGGAGAGGCCTGAGTAGTTGCGCTCACCAGTAGCCCTCCTCTTACTGATGAGCTCTGGCCTTTTACTGGACATGAGGTGACAAAATGACCAGCGGAGCCGCAGTAGAGACAGAGGCGATTGGTGATTCTCCGTTCCCTCTCCTTGGCCGAGATGCGAATACCCCCAGCTGCATAGGCTCAGCATCCGAGCCGGCGGGGGAGGGTGGCAGTGATGCGGCAGGTGGCAGTGATGTGGAGAGGGGAGCAACGGAGAACGTGAGCTCCTTTCCACGAGCTCGGCGACGAAGATCAAACCGTCGCTCTATGCGAATAGCGAGAGCTATTAAGGAGTCCAGACTGGAAGGAACCTCCCGGGAGAGGATCTCATCCTTAACCTCGACGTGGAGACCCTCCAGAAAACGAGCGAGCAAAGCCGGCTCGTTCCAGTCACTAGAGGCAGCGAGAGTGCGAAACTCAATAGAATAATCCGTTATGGATCTATTCCCCTGACATAGGGAAGACAGGGCCCTGGAAGCCTCCTCGCCAAAAACAGAACGGTCAAAAACCCGTATCATCTCCTCCTTAAAGTCCTGATACTGGTTAATACACTCAGCCCTCGCCTCCCAGACTGCCGTGCCCCACTCACGCGCCCGTCCGGTAAGGAGAGAAATGACGTAGGCGTGCGGGCTGCGCTCCTGGAGTAAGTGTTGGGCTGGAGAGAGAACACCACATCACACTGAGTGAGGAATGAGCGGCACTCAGTGGGCTCCCCAGAGTAACACGGCGGGTTGTTGATCCTGGGCTCCGGAGACTCGGAAACCCTGGAAGTGGGCGGTGGATCGAGGTGGAGTTGGTGAACCCGTCTTGTGAGGTCGGAGACTTGGACGGCCAGGGTCTCAACGGCATGTTGAGCAGCAGACAATTCCTCCTCGTGTCTGCCTAGCATCGCTCCCTGGATCTCGACGGCGGAGTGAAAAGGGTCCGGAGCCGCTGGGTCCATTCTTGGTCTGATTCTTCTGTTATGAACTTGAGTGAAGACCCAAACGCGGTTTTAACAGAAAACAGAGTTCTTTAATAAAAAACAGGAATGGCATAAATCCTCTTCCAACGTAGTCAATGGAACAAAGAACGTAGTATAATGCAGGTTGCACCTGCCATGCATGCAGACTCCGACAGGACAGGACAAGGTGGAAGCAAACGAGACGACAGCTTGCTTCTGGCATCAAAAAACACAAACAAGAATCAGACACTGAAAGTAGCAGGAACAGCGAAAGAAATAGAGACCTAATCAGAGGGGAAAGAGAACAGGTGGGGAAAGAGAGAATGAGCTAGTTAGGGCAGATGTAGAACAGCTGAGGAATGAGAGACAGAGAAGGTAACCTAAAAAGACCAGCAGAGAGAGAGAATGAAGAGAAAGGACAGGAACAGACATAACAAGACATGACTGTACTTCCTCAGTGGTAGGGAGGCGAGCAGGCCAGAGGTGGATGAACGCAGTGCCCTTGTTTGGGTGTAGGGCCTGATCAGAGCCTGGAGGTACTGCGGTGCCGTTCCCCTCACAGCTCCGTAGGCAAGCACCATGGTCTTGTAGCGGATGCGAGCTTCAACTGGAAGCCAGTGGAGAGAGCGGAGGAGCGGGGTGACGTGAGAGAACTTGGGAAGGTTGAACACCAGACGGGCTGCGGCGTTCTGGATGAGTTGTAGGGGTTTAATGGCACAGGCAGGGAGCCCAGCCAACAGCGAGTTGCAGTAATCCAGACGGGAGATGACAAGTGCCTGGATTAGGACCTGCGCCGCTTCCTGTGTGAGTCAGGGGCGTACTCTGCGGATGTTGTAGAGCATGAACCTACAGGAACGGGCCACCGCCTTGATGTTAGTTGAGAACGACAGGGTGTTGTCCAGGATCACGCCAAGGTTCTTAGCGCTCTGGGAGGAGGAAACAATGGAGTTGTCAACCGTGATGGCGAGATCATGGAACGGGCAGTCCTTCCCCGGGAGGAAGAGCAGCTCCGTCTTGCCGAGGTTCAGCTTGAGGTGGTGATCCGTCATCCACACTGATATGTCTGCCAGACATGCAGAGATGCGATTCGCCACCTGGTCATCAGAAGGGGAAAGGAGAAGATTAATTGTGTGTCGTCTGCATAGCAATGATAGGAGAGACCATGTGAGGTTATGACAGAGCCAAGTGACTTGGTGTATAGCGAGAATAGGAGAGGGCCTAGAACAGAGCCCTGGGGGACACCAGTGGTGAGAGCGCGTGGCGAGGAGACAGATTCTCGCCACGCCACCTGGTAGGAGCGACCTGTCAGGTAGGACGCAATCCAAGAGTGGGCCGCACCGGAGATGCCCAACTCGGAGAGGGTGGAGAGGAGGATCTGATGGTTCACAGTGTCGCAGGCAGCCGATAGGTCTAGAAGGATGAGAGCAGAGAGAGAGAGTTAGCTTTAGCAGTGCGGAGCGCCTCCGTGATACAGAGAAGAGCAGTCTCAGTTGAATGACTAGTCTTGAAACCTGACTGATTTGGATCAAGAAGGTCATTCTGAGAGAGATAGCGGGAGAGCTGGCCAAGGACGGCACGTTCAAGAGTTTTGGAGAGAAAAGAAAGAAGGGATACTGGTCTGTAGTTGTTGACATCGGAGGGATCGAGTGTAGGTTTTTTCAGAAGGGTGCAACTCTCGCTCTCTTGAAGACGGAAGGGACGTAGCCAGCGGTCAGGGATGAGTTGATGAGCGAGGTGAGGTAAGGGAGAAGGTCTCCGGAAATGGTCTGGAGAAGAGAGGAGGGGATAGGGTCAAGCGGGCAGGTTGTTGGGCGGCCGGCCGTCACAAGCGAGATTTCATCTGGAGAGAGAGGGGAGAAAGAGGTCAGAGCACAGGGTAGGGCAGTGTGAGCAGAACCAGCGGTGTCGTTTGACTTAGCAAACGAGGATCGGATGTCGTCGACCTTCTTTTCAAAATGGTTGACGAAGTCATCTGCAGAGAGGGAGGGGGGGAGGAGGATTCAGAAGGGAGGAGAAGGTGGCAAAGAGCTTCCTAGGGTTAGAGGCAGATGCTTGGAATTTAGAGTGGAAGAAAGTGGCTTTAGCAGCAGAGACAGAGGAGGAAAATGTAGAGAGGAGGGAGTGAAAGGATGCCAGGTCCGCAGGAGGCGAGTTTTCCTCCATTTCCGCTCGTGAGTGTGTGTCTGTGTGTGTGTGTGTGCATGAGCGTGTGTGTGGGGGGGGGGGGTTGTGTAAGACTATCGTACAGACAGTCAAGGGTATACAGTCTTGTACAATAGGAATTAATAACAGATAGCTTTGAGTCCCTCCCTCGATCTCTCATCAATCTCCACAGCTCCCTCTTCCTCCCTCCCTCCTTTCTCTTTCACTCCCTCCTTCCTCTCTGTCCTTCTCTTCTCCTATAGTCCACAGTACAATCCCCTTCTCTCCTTCTGTAGTCCACGGTACCTTCCCCTTCTCTCCCTCTGTAGTCTACAGTACCTTCCCCTTCTCTCCCTCTGTAGTCCACAGTACCTTCCCCTTCTCTCCTTCTGTAGTCCACAGTACCTTCCCCTTCTCCTATAGTCCACAGTACCTTCCCCTTCTCTCCCTCTGTAGTCCACGGTACCTTCCCCTTCTCTCCCTCTGTAGTCTACAGTACCTTCCCCTTCTCTCCCTCTGTAGTCCACAGTACCTTCCCCTTCTCTCCCTCTGTAGTCCACAGTACCTTCCCCTTCTCTCCCTCTGTAGTCCACAGTACCTTCCCCTTCTCTCCTTCTGTAGTCCACAGTACCTTCCCCTTCTTTCCCTCTGTAGTCCACAGTACCGTCCTCTTCTCTCCCTCTGTAGTCCACAGTACCTTCCCCTTCTCTCCTTTTGTAGTCCACAGTAGCTTCCCCTTCTCTCCTTCTGTAGTCCACAGTACCTTCCCCTTCTCTCCCTCTGTAGTCCACAGTACCTCCCCCTTCTCTCCCCCTGTAGTCCACAGTACCTTCCCCTTCTCCTATAGTCCACAGTACATTCCCCTTCTCCTGTAGTCCACAGTACCTTCCCCTTCTCCTATAGTCCACAGTACCTTCCCCTTCTCTCCCTCTGTAGTCCACGGTACCTTCCCCTTCTCCTATAGTCCACAGTACCTTCCCCTTCTCCTATAGTCCACAGTACCTTCCCCTTCTCTCCCTCTGTAGTCCACGGTACCTTCCCCTTCTCTCCCTCTGTAGTCCACAGTACCTTCCCCTTCTCTCCCTCTGTAGTCCACAGTACCTTCCCTTCTCTCCCTCTGTAGTCCACAGTACCTTCCCCTTCTCTCCCTCTGTAGTCCACGGTACCTTCCCCTTCTCTCCCTCTGTAGTCCACGGTACCTTCCCCTTCTCCTATAGTCCACAGTACCTTCCCCTTCTCTCCTTCTACAGTCCACAGTAGCTTCCCCTTCTCTCCTTCTGTAGTCCACAGTACCTTCCCCTTCTCTCCTTCTATAGTCCACAGTACCTTCCCCTTCTCTCCCTCTGTAGTCCACAGTACCTTCCCCTTCTCTCCCTCTGTAGTCCACAGTACCTTCCCCTTCTCTCCCTCTGTAGTCCACGGTACCTTCCCCTTCTCTCCCTCTGTAGTCCACGGTACCTTCCCCTTCTCCTATAGTCCACAGTACCTTCCCCTTCTCTCCTTCTACAGTCCACAGTAGCTTCCCCTTCTCTCCTTCTGTAGTCCACAGTACCTTCCCCTTCTCTCCTTCTATAGTCCACAGTACCTTCCCCTTCTCTCCCTCTGTAGTCCACAGTACCTTCCCCTTCTCTCCCTCTGTAGTCCACAGTACCTTCCCCTTCTCTCATTCTGTAGTCCACGGTACCTTCCCCTTCTCTCCCTCTGTAGTCCACAGTACCTTCCCCTTCTCTCCCTCTGTAGTCCACAGTACCTTCCCCTTCTCTCCCTCTGTAGTCCACAGTACCTTCCCCTTCTCTCCCTCTGTAGTCCACGGTACCTTCCCCTTCTCTCCCTCTGTAGTCCACGGTACCTTCCCCTTCTCCTATAGTCCACAGTACCTTCCCCTTCTCTCCTTCTGTAGTCCACAGTACCTTCCCCTTCTCTCCCTCTGTAGTCCACAGCACCTTCCCCTTCTTTCCTATTGTAGTCCACAGTACCTTCCCCTTCTTTCCTTCTGTAGTCCACAGTAGCTTCCCCTTCTCTCCCTCTGTAGTCCAGAGTACCTTCCCCTTCTCTCCTTTTGTAGTCCACAGTAGCTTCCCCTTCTCTCCTTCTGTAGTCCACAGTACCTTCCCCTTCTCTCCCTCTGTAGTCCACAGTACCTCCCCCTTCTCTCCCCCTGTAGTCCACAGTACCTTCCCCTTCTCCTATAGTCCACAGTACATTCCCCTTCTCCTGTAGTCCACAGTACCTTCCCCTTCTCTCCTTCTATAGTCCACAGTAGCTTCCCCTTCTCCTGTAGTCCACAGTACCTTCCCCTTCTCTCCTTCTATAGTCCACAGTAGCTTCCCCTTCTCCTATAGTCCACAGTACCTTCCCCTTCTCTCCTTCTATAGTCCACAGTACCTTCCCCTTCTCCTATAGTCCACAGTAGCTTCCCCTTCTCTCCCTCTGTAGTCTACAGTACCTTCCCCTTCTCTCCCCCTGTAGTCCACAGTACCTTCCCCTTCTCTCCCCCTGTAGTCCACAGTACCTCCCCCTTCTCTCCCCCTGTAGTCCACAGTACCTTCCCCTTCTCTCCCTCTGTAGTCCACAGTACCTCCCCCTTCTCTCCCCCTGTAGTCCACAGTACCTTCCCCTTCTCCTATAGTCCACAGTACATTCCCCTTCTCCTGTAGTCCACAGTACCTTCCCCTTCTCCTATAGTCCACAGTACCTTCCCCTTCTCTCCCTCTGTAGTCCACGGTACCTTCCCCTTCTCCTATAGTCCACAGTACCTTCCCCTTCTCCTATAGTCCACAGTACCTACCCCTTCTCTCCCTCTGTAGTCCACGGTACCTTCCCCTTCTCTCCCTCTGTAGTCCACAGTACCTTCCCCTTCTCTCCCTCTGTAGTCCACAGTACCTTCCCCTTCTCTCCCTCTGTAGTCCACAGTACCTTCCCCTTCTCTCCCTCTGTAGTCCACGGTACCTTCCCCTTCTCTCCCTCTGTAGTCCACGGTACCTTCCCCTTCTCCTATAGTCCACAGTACCTTCCCCTTCTCTCCTTCTACAGTCCACAGTAGCTTCCCCTTCTCTCCTTCTGTAGTCCACAGTACCTTCCCCTTCTCTCCCTCTGTAGTCCACAGCACCTTCCCCTTCTTTCCTATTGTAGTCCACAGTAGCTTCCCCTTCTCTCCCTCTGCAGTCCACAGTACCGTCCCCTTCTCTCCCTCTGTAGTCCACAGTACCTTCCCATTCTCTCCTTCTGTAGTCCACAGTAGCTTCCCCTTCTCTCCTTCTATAGTCCACAGTACCTTCCCCTTCTCTCCCTCTGTAGTCCACAGTACCTTCCCCTTCTCTCCTTCTGTAGTCCACAGTACCTTCCCCTTCTCTCCCTCTGTAGTCCACAGTACCTCCCCCTTCTCTCCCCCTGTAGTCCACAGTACCTTCCCCTTCTCCTATAGTCCACAGTACATTCCCCTTCTCCTGTAGTCCACAGTACCTTCCCCTTCTCTCCTTCTATAGTCCACAGTAGCTTCCCCTTCTCCTGTAGTCCACAGTACCTTCCCCTTCTCTCCTTCTATAGTCCACAGTAGCTTCCCCTTCTCCTATAGTCCACAGTACCTTCCCCTTCTCTCCTTCTATAGTCCACAGTACCTTCCCCTTCTCCTATAGTCCACAGTAGCTTCCCCTTCTCTCCCTCTGTAGTCTACAGTACCTTCCCCTTCTCTCCCCCTGTAGTCCACAGTACCTTCCCCTTCTCTCCCCCTGTAGTCCACAGTACCTCCCCTTCTCTCCCCCTGTAGTCCACAGTACCTTCCCATTCTCTCCTTCTGTAGTCCACAGTACCTCCCCCTTCTCTCCCTCTGTAGTCCACAGTACCTTCCCCTTCTCTCCCTCTGTAGTCCACAGTACCTCCCCCTTCTCTTCCCTTGTAGTCCACAGTACCTTCCCATTCTCTCCCTCTGTAGTCCACAGTACCTTCCCCTTCTCTCCCCCTGTAGTCCACAGTACCTTCCCCTTCTCTCCCTCTGTAGTCCACAGTACCTTTCCCTCTCTCATTCTGTAGTCCACAGTACCTTCCCCTTCTCTCTTTCTGTAGTCCACGGTAACTTCCCCTATTCTCCCTCCTTCCTCTCTGTCCTTTTCTCCTTCTGAGAGAAGGACCGAGAGATAAACACACAAACACACACACACACAAATGCGATAGTTTTATTCAGAAAATTCAATGTACCACTTAGTGTCAGGTATATGGGTTCGAGTGAAAGTTAGGGATAGGGGTTAGGGTGAAGATTGGTGTTAGGTTTAGGGGTTAGAGTGAAGGTTAGTGTTAGGATTAAGGTTAGTGTTAGGTTTAGGGGTTAGGATGAAGGTTAGTGATAGGTTTAGGGGTTAGGATGAAGGTTAGTGATAGGTTTAGGGGTTAGGATGAAGGTTAGTGTTAGGTTTAGGGGTTAGGATGAAGGTTAGTGATAGGTTTAGGGGTTAGGATGAAGGTTAGTGATAGGTTTAGGGGTTAGGATGAAGGTTAGTGTTAGGTTTAGGGGTTAGGATGAAGGTTAGTGTTAGGTTTAGGGGTTAGGATGAAGGTTAGTGTTAGGTTTAGGGGTTAGGATGAAGGTTAGTGTTAGGTTTAGGGGTTAGGGGTTAGGATGAAGGTTAGTGTTAGGTTTAGGGGTTAGGATGAAGGTTAGTGATAGGTTTAGGGGTTAGGATGAAGGTTAGTGTTAGGTTTAGGGGTTAGGGAAAATAATATTTTGAATGGGACTGAATTGTGTGTCTGAGATGAACATCCACCTCAACCCTGTACACTGACAGAGGAGGGGAGGAATGTGAAAGAGTTGGGGGGGACTGGGTTAAAAGACAGAATGAAGACAGAGAGGCAAGAGAATGATGTGAGTTGACAGAAAAATATAGAGTGAGCGAGGGAGGGAGGAAAAGGAGAGAGGGATAGAGGGAGGAGAGGAAGAACAGAGAGAGAGAGAGAGAGAGGAAGAACAGAGAGAGAGAGAGAGAGAGACAGAGAGAGGGAGAGAGAGACAGAGAGGGAGAGAGAGACAGAGACAGAGACAGAGACAGAGAGAGAGAGAGAGAGAGAGAGAGAGAGACAGACAGACAGACAGACAGACAGACAGACAGACAGACAGACAGACAGAGAGAGAGAGCACGTCATAAATCAGCTCAATGTAATTGAAGAATCCATAGACTCTAACCACTTCTGGGAAAATTGGAAAACACTAAACAAACAACAGCAACACGAAGAATTATCTATCCAAAATGGAGATGTATGGGTAAACCACTTCTCCAATCTTTTTGGCTCTGTAACAAAGAATAAAGAGCAAAAACATATACATGATCAAAAACAAATCTTAGAATCAACTATTAAAGACGAGCAGAACCCACTGGATTCTCCAATTACCTTGAGTGAGTTACAGGACAAAATAAAAACCCTCCAACCCAAAAGGCCTGTGGAGTTGATGGTATCCTCAATGAAATGATCAAATATACAGACAACAAATTCCAATTGGCTATACTAAAACTCTTTAACATCATCCTTAGCTCTGGCATCTTCCCCAATATTTGGAACCAAGGACTGATCACCCCCATCCACAAAAGTGGAGAAAAATTTGACCCCAATAACTACCGTGGAATATGCGTCAACAGTAACCTTGGGAAAATCCTCTGCATTATCATTAACAGCAGACTCGTACATTTCCTCAGTGAAAACAATGTACTGAGCAAATCTCAAATTGGCTTTTTCCAAATTACCGTACAACAGACCATGTATTCACCGTGCACACCTAATTGACAACCAAACAAACCAAAACAAAGGCAGTCTTCTCATGCTTTGTTGATTTCAAAAAAAACTTAGACTCAATTTGGCATGAGGGTCTGCTATACAAATTGATGGAAAGTGGTGTTGGGGGTAGAACATATGACATTATAAAATCCATGTACACAAACAACAAGTGTGCGGTTAAAATTGGCAAAAAACAAACACATTTCTTCACACAGCGTTCGTGGGGTGAGACAGGGATGCAGCTTAAGCCCCACCCTCTTCAACATATATATCAACGAATTGGCACGGGCACTAGAAAAGTCTGCAGCACCCGGCCTCACCCTGCTAGAATCTGTCAAATGTCTACTGTTTTCTGATGATCTGGTGCTTCTGTCACCAACCAAGGAGGGCCTACAGCAGCACCTAGATCTTATGCACAGATTCTGTCAGACCTGGGCCCTGACAGTAAATCTCAGTAATCCAAAATAATGGTGTTCCAAAAAGGTCCAGTCACCAGGACCACAAATACAAATTCCATCTAGACATTGTTGCCCTAGAGCACACAAAAAACTATACATACCTTGGCCTAAACATCAGCGCCACAGGTAACTTCCACAAAGCTGTGAACGATCTGAGAGACAAGGCAAGAAGGGCATTCTATGCCATCAAAAGGAACATAAATTTCAACGTACGAATTAGGATCTGGCTAAAAATACTTGAATCAGTCATAGAGCTCATTGCCCTTTAAAGTTGTGAGGTCTGGGGTCCGCTCACCAACCAAGACTTCACAAAATGAGACAAACACCAAATTGAGACTCTGCATGCAGAATTCTGCAAAATATATCCTCCGTGTACAACGTAGAACACCAAATAATGCATGCAGAGCAGAATTAGGCCGATACCCACCAAACTTAAGGAAAGCTTTGACTATGTACAGACTCTGTGAGCAAAGCCTTACTATTGAGAAAGGCCGCCGTAGGCAGACATGGCTCTCAAGAGAAGACAGGCTATGTGCTCACTGCCCACAAAATTAGGTGGAAACTGAGCTCCACTTCCCAACCTCCTGCACAATGTATGACAATATTAGAGAGATATACAGTGCCTTGCGAAAGTATTCGGCCCCCTTGAACTTTGCGACCTTTTGCCACATTTCAGGCTTCAAACATAAAGATATAAAACTATTTTTTTGTGAAGAATCAACAACAAGTGGGACACAATCATGAAGTGGAACGACATTTATTGGATATTTCAAACTTTTTTCAAAAACTGAAAAATTGGGCGTGCAAAATTATTCAGGCCCCTTAAGTTAATACTTTGTAGCGCCACCTTTTGCTGCGATTACAGCTGTAAGTCGCTTGGGGTATGTCTCTATCAGTTTTGCACATCGAGAGACTGAAATTTTTTCCCATTCCTCCTTGCAAAACAGCTCGAGCTCAGTGAGGTTGGATGGAGAGCATTTGTGAACAGCAGTTTTCAGTTCTTTCCACAGATTCTCGATTGGATTCAGGTCTGGACTTTGACTTGGCAATTCTAACACCTGGATATGTTTATTTTTGAACCATTCCCTTGTAGATTTTGCTTTATGTTTTGGATCATTGTCTTGTTGGAAGACAAATCTCCGTCCCAGTCTCAGGTCTTTTGCAGACTCCATCAGGTTTTCTTCCAGAATGGTCCTGTATTTGGCTCCATCCGTCTTCCCATCAATTTTAACCATCTTCCCTGTCCCAGCTGAAGAAAAGCAGGCCCAAACCATGATGCTGCCACCACCATGTTTGACAGTGGGTATGGTGTGTTCAGGGTGATGAGCTGTGTTGCTTTTTACGCCAAACACAACGTTTTGCATTGTTGCCAAAAAGTTCAATTTTGGTTTAAATTTTGGTTTCATCTGACCAGAGCACCTTCTTCCACATGTTTGGTGTGTCTCCCAGGTGGCTTGTGGCAAACTTTAAACGACACTTTTTATGGATATCTTTAAGAAATGGCTTTCTTCTTGCCACTCTTCCATAAAGGCCAGATTTGTGCAATATACGACTGATTGTTGTCCTATGGACAGAGTCTCCCACCTCAGCTGTAGATCTCTGCAGTTCATCCAGAGTGATCATGGGCCTCTTGGCTGCATCTCTGATCAGTCTTCTCCTTGTATGAGCTGAAAGTTTAGAGGGACGGCCAGGTCTTGGTAGATTTGCAGTGGTCTGATACTCCTTCCATTTCAATATTATCGCTTGCACAGTGCTCCTTGGGATGTTTAAAGCTTGGAAAATCTTTTTGTATCCAAATCCGGCTTTAAACTTCTTCACAACAGTATCTCGGACCTGCCTGGTGTGTTCCTTGTTCTTCATGATGCTCTCTGCGCTTTTAACGGACCTCTGAGACTATCACAGTGCAGGTGCATTTATACGGAGACTTGATTACACACAGGTGGATTGTATTTATCATCATTAGTCATTTAGGTCAACATTGGATCATTCAGAGATCCTCACTGAACATCTGGAGAGAGTTTGCTGCACTGAAAGTTAAGGGGCTGAATAATTTTGCACGCCCAATTTTTAGCCGTTCCCTCTCTCCCCCTCTCTCTTTCTCTATTAGCCGTTCCCTCTCTCCCCTCTATCCCCCTCTCTCTTTCTCTATTAGCCGTTCCCTCTCTCCCCCTCTCTCCCTCTCTATTAGCCGTTCTCATACAAAGCAATCTATGGTCAGGGCGTGACAACATTGGAGTACAACAATCTGTTAACCACCAAACCGAGAATCTAAACAGAACCTTGGGTACTAGACGCAGTCAAAACCGTTAAAAACTAAATTAATTTGTCGCAAGACAAATATAGTGCCTTGCGAAAGTATTCGGCCCCCTTGAACTTTGCGACCTTTTGCCACATTTCAAGCTTCAAACATAAAGATATAAATAAAACTGTATTTTTTGTGAAGAATCAACAACAACTGGGGCACAATCATGAAGTGGAACGACATTTATTGGATATTTCAAACTTTTTAACAAATCAAAAACTGAAAAATTGGGCGTGCAAAATTATTGCATTCATATATACATAATTACTTTCGCAAGGCACTGTAAGAATGAAAACAATCCAAAATATATTTTTGACACTGTCTCAAAAGTAACAAAAAAAAAGCAGTTTTTCCCCAAAATTGGGGAATTCACTTCAACAATGGTGAATTCAAAAACTTTTTAGACGAAAAGATTATGATTAGAAAACACAATGTTTATCAACCATAGCTTTTGTCCATCTTCATAACAATGCAAAACATCTGAAACGTTCTATCTGAAAATTATGCAGAAAAAATGTATCCATGCTTTTGCCACTTCTATTCTCTACTTTTCAGGCGACAAAGTATTAAATAAACTTCAGTTAAACTAGAATCTTGATGAGAACCAAAAAATATATATTAGGGAATACACCTTGACCTCTGACCTTCTGGTTCCTTTAAAAAATAATACAAAAAAATCTGATCATATTACTCCAGTGCTAGCCTCTCTACACTGGCTTCCTGTTGAGGCAAGGGCTGATTTCAAGGTTTTACTGCTAACCTACAAAGCATTACATGGGGTTGCTCCTACCTATCTCTCTGATTTGGTCCTGCCGTACATACCTACACGTACGCTACGGTCACAAGACGCAGGCCTCCTAATTGTCCCTAGAATTTCTCAGCAAACAGCTGGAGGCAGGGCTTTCTCCTGTAGAGCTCCATTATGTGAGAGACGCAACCTTTAATTCTTTATTGAAGACTCATCTCTTCAGTAGGTCATATGATTTAGTGTAGTCTGGCCCAGTGGTGCGAAGGTGAATGGCAAGGCACTAGACTGGGACAATAAATCCCTGTCCAACTAACAAACCACCCTCTCTCTCTCTCTTCCTGGTCCTCTGGGATTCTCTACCTCTTGACAACTGCTGACATAAATAGAAAAAAAAAAAAATCATATTTTATTGTAATGACATTTTTTTTGAAAGAGGGCGAGAGATTGAGGAGAGATTGAGGAGAGTGAGACAAACAGACATCAAGAAAGAGAGAGAGACAGACAGAGAGAGAAACAGAGAGAGAGAGAGATGGAGAGAGGGAGAAATGGAGAGAGGGAGAGAAAAGAGAGATTGAGGGATGATTGAGGTAAATGGGAGACACAAGCAGAGCGTGTTGAGGATATATCTAATGATCCCTGAACAACAATGTAATTACAACACATAAATCGCAAGCCACCGTGTGTGTGTGTGTGTGTGTGTGTGTGTGTGTGTGTGTGTGTGTGTGTGTGTGTGTGTGTGTGTGTGTGTGTGTGTGTGTGTGTGTGTGTGCGTGCGAGTGACAGAGAGATAGAGTCTGTGTTTCAAATTTCAATCAAATTTATTTATTTATATTATATTTATAAAGCACTTCTTAAACCCAGCCTGAAACCCCAAACAGAAAGCAATGCAGGTGTAGAAGGTGGCTTGGAAAAACTCCCTAGAAAAGGCCAAAACCTAGGAAGAAACCTAGAGAGGAACCAGGCTATGTGGGGTGGCCAGTCCTCTACTGGCTGTACCGGGTAGAGAGGAACCAGGCTATGAGGGGTGGCCAGTCCTCTTCTGGCTGTGCCTGGTGGAGATTATGAACCTAGAGAGGAACCAGGCTATGAGGGGTGGCCAGTCCTCTTCTGGCTGTGCCTGGTGGAGATTATGAACCTAGAGAGGAACCAGGCTATGAGGGGTGGCCAGTCCTCTTCTGGCTGTGCCTGGTGGAGATTATAAACCTAGAGAGGAACCAGGCTCTGAGGGGTGGCCAGTCCTCTTCTGGCTGTGCCTGGTGGAGATTAGAAACCTAGAGAGGAACCAGGATCTGAGGGGTGACCAGTCCTCTTCTGGCTGGGCCGGGTGGAGATTAGAAACCTAGAGAGGAACCAGGCTCTGAGGGGTGACCAGTCCTCTTCTGGCTGGGCCGGGTGGAGATTAGAAACCTAGAGAGGAACCAGGCTCTGAGGGGTGACCAGTCCTCTTCTGGCTGGGCCGGGTGGAGATTAGAAACCTAGAGAGGAACCAGGCTCTGAGGGGTGACCAGTCCTCTTCTGGCTGGGCCGGGTGGAGATTAGAAACCTAGAGAGGAACCAGGATCTGAAGGGTGACCAGTCCTCTTCTGGCTGGGCCGGGTGGAGATTAGAAACCTAGAGAGGAACCAGGCTCTGAGGGGTGACCAGTCCTCTTCTGGCTGGGCCGGGTGGAGATTAGAAACCTAGAGAGGAACCAGGCTCTGAGGGGTGACCAGTCCTCTTCTGGCTGGGCCGGGTGGAGATTATAACAACATGGCCAAGATGTTCAACCGTTCATAGATGACCAGCAGGGTCAAATAATAATAATCACAGTGGTTGTCGAGGGTGCAGCAAGTCAGCACCTCAGGAGTAAATGTCAGTTGGCTTTTCACAGCCGATCATTCAGAGTATCTCTACCGCTCCTGCTGTCTCTAAAGAGTTGAAAACAGCAGGTCTGGGACAGGTAGCACGTCCGGTGAACAGTGTTCCATAGCCGCAGGCAGAACAGTTGAAACTGGAGCAGCAGCACGGCCAGGTGGACTGGGGACAGCAAGGAGTCATCAGGCCAGGTAGTCCTGAGGCACTGTCCTAGGGCTCAGGTCCCCCGGGGTGTGTGTGTGTGTGTGTGTGTGTGTGTGTGTGTGTGTGTGTGTGTGTGTGTGTGTGTGTGTGTGCGTGTGCGTGTGCGTGTGTGTGTGCGTGGGTGTGCGTGCGTGTGTACTGTATTTGTGTGTGTATGGGAGGTTCATCTTCATAGACAACACTAATTGCCCTCCATTCAAACTCATTCAGATCAATGAGCTGTTTGTTGCTATTGTTGTTTACAAGGCTGTTGACCAGGCACCCTATTCCCTATGTCGTTAATCTGTCACTCAGTTTCAATCAGTCGATTCATTCCACTTCTCTTCTTTCGACAAGCTTTCTATCCACCTATCATACCATGATCTAATTATCTACATTTGAAGTCAGACGTTTACATAGGTTGGAGTCATTAAAACCCATTTTTCAACCATTCCACAAATCTTGTTATATCTATAGTTTGGCAAGTCGGTTATAGGACATCTACTTTGTCCATGACACAAGTCATTTTTCCAACAATTGTTTACAGACAGATAATTTCACTTATTATTCACTGTATCACAATTCCAGTGGGTCAGAAGTTTACATACACTAAGTTGACTGTGCCTTTAAACAGCTTGGAAAATTCCAGAAAATGATGTCATGGCTTTAGAAGATTCTGACAGGCTTAATGACATCATTTGAGTCAATTACAGGTGTACCTGTGGATGTATTTCAAGGCCAACCTTCAAACTCAGTGCCTTTTTGCTTGACATCATGGGAAAATCAAAATAAATCAGCCAAGACCTCAGAAAAAGATTGTAGACCTCCACAAGTCTGGGAGCAATTTCCATAGGTAGGACCACGCAGCCAGCATACCACTCAGGAAGGAGACGCGCTCTGTCTCCTAGAGATGAAAGTACTTTGGTGCAAAAAGTGCAAATCAATCCCAGAACAACAGCAAAGGTCCTTGTGAAGATGCTGGAGGAAACAGGTACAAAAGTATCTATATCCACAGTAAAACAAGTCCCATATCAACATAACCTGAAAGGCAACTCAGCAAGGAAGAAGCCACTGCCCCAAAACCACCATTAACCTCTAGCGTCGAGCAATCCCGTATCCAGGAGCATAACCATAGCCTCAAGCTCATTAGCATAAAGAAAGAAAACACTGACGTTTCCAAAACTGCAAAGATATTATCTGTGAGTGCCACAGAACTGATGCTACAGGCAAAACCAAGATTACATTTCATACAGGAAATGCCCCAGATTTTGAATGCGCTGTGTTCCAATGTCTCCTTATATGGCTGTGAATGCGCCAGGAATGAGCCTACACTTTCTGTCGTTTCCCCAAGGTGTCTGCAGCATTGTGATGTATTAGTAGGCATATCATTGGAAGATTGACCATAAGAGAATACATTTACCAGGTGTCTTCCGTCAAAATTATTGCGCAATCTCCAGCTGCGTCCACTTTTCCATTTGGTTCAGAGGAGAAAGGCAACTGCCACGAATGATTTATCATCGAATAGATATGTGAAAAACACCTTGAGGATTGTTTCTAAACAACGTTTGCCATGTTTCTGTCGATATTATGGAGTTAATTTGGAAAAAAGTTTGGCGTTGTAATGACTGAATTTTTCTTTTTTTTTTCTTAGCCAAACGTGATGAACAAAACGGAGCGATTTCTCCTACACACATAATCTTTTTGGAAAAACTGAACATTTGCTATCTAACTGAGAGTCTCCTCATTGAAAACATCCGCTTGCCGTGCGGTAGCAGAGAGAACAGTCTGTGACTTGGGTAACTGGAGACAATTTTTTGGGCCTTCCTCTGACACCGCCTAGTATAGGTCCTGGATGTCAGGAAGTTCGATCTCAGTGATGTACTGGGCTGTATGCACTACCCTCTGTAGTGCCTTACGATCAGATGCCAAGCAGTTCCCATACTAGAGATTAAAGCAAGCTTCCACGAACTGCATGTCAATGAAGATATATGTGAAAAAACACCTTGAGGACTGATTCCAAACAACGTTTGCCATGTTTCAGTCGATATTATGTAGTTAATCCGGAAAAAGTTTTACGTTGTAGGTGACTGCATTTTCGGTTCGTTTCGGTAGCCAGACGCAATGTAGAAAACGGAACGATTTCTCCTACACACAGACGCTTCCAGGAAACACTGCGCATTTGGAATGTAACTGAGAGTCTCCTCATTGAAAACATCAGAAGCTCTTCAAAGGTAAATGATTTTATTTATTTGGTTATCTGGTTTTTGTGAAAATGTTGCGTGCTACATGCTACTCAAAATGCTATGCTAGCTTTGCATACTCTTACACAAATTAGTCAATTTCTATGGTTCAAAAGCATATTTTGAAAATCTGAGATGACAGTGTTGTTAAGAAAAGGCTAAGCTTGAGAGCAGAAGCATTATTTTCATTTTATTTGCGATTTTCAGAAATCGTTAACGTTGCGTTATGCTAATGAGCCTGAGGCTTTAGTCACAAACCCGGATCCGGGTTGGGGAGTTTCAAGAAGTTAACTGCCTGTTCAGGGGCAGAACGACAGATTTGGACCTTGTCAGTTCGGGGTTTGAACTTGCAACCTTCCGGTTACTAGTCCAACGCTCTAACCACTAGGCTACCCTTCTGCTCTCGTTGGCTGGCTATCGCTTCAAATTCCGCGCCAAACCCACTGGCTCTAGGTCATCAACAAGTCTCCGCCTTATCTCAGCTCACTGGTCACCATAGCAACACCCACCCATAGCACGTGCTCCAGCAGGTATATTTCACTGGTCACACCCAAAGCCTATTCCTCCTTTGGTCACCTTTCCTTCCAGGTCTCTGCTGCTAATGACTGGAAAAATTGCAAAAATCACTGAAGCTGGAGACTCATCTCTCTCACTAACTTTAACTTGTTGAGTGCAGTATTTTGATGTTTGGATGAAAAACATACCCAAATGAAACTGCCTATTTCTCAGGCACAGAATCTATAATATGCATATAATTGTCATATTAGGATAGAAAACACTCTAAAGTTTCCTAAACTGTCATAATATTGTCTGTGAGTATAACATAACTGATATTGCAGGCGGGAACCTGAGGAAAATCCAACAAGGAAGTGCTGTTTTTCCTGAAAGCTCTCTATTCCTTTGCATGCCTTCATTCCATTTAAAGGGATATCAACCAGATTCCTTTTCCCATGGCTTCCACATGGTGTGAACAGTCTTTAGACACAGTTTCAGGCTTTTATTTTGAAAAATGAGCGAGAAAGATCACATCGCTGGGTGCCAGCAGCGTTTTGCATGCGCACCAGACATTTTTCTCTCTCTCCTATTGAAGAAGCTACTGTCCGGTTGAAATATTATCGATTATATATTGTAAAAACAACCTGAGGATTGATTATAAAATAACATTTGACATGTTCCTAAAAACTTTACGGATACTATTTGGAATTTTCGTCTGCCTCGTCATGACCGCTCGAGCCTGTGGATTTCTGAACATAACGCACCAACCAAATGGAGGTATTTTGTATATAAAAATAATCTTTATGGAACAAAAGGAACATTTATTGTGTAACTGGGAGTCTCGTGAGTGCAAACATCCGAAGATCATCAGAGGTAAGTGATTAATTTCATTACTTTTCTGACTTTCGTAGCCAATCTACTTTGCTGCTAGCTGTTTGTAATGTTTTGTCTGCTGAGAGAGATGTCCTTACATAAACGCTTGGTGTGCTTTCACCGAAAAGCTTTTTGAAATCTGACAGGCCAGGTGGATTCACAACAAGCTAAGCTGTGTTTTGCTATATTG
This sequence comes from Oncorhynchus masou masou, assembly GCF_036934945.1. Lineage (NCBI taxonomy): Eukaryota > Metazoa > Chordata > Actinopteri > Salmoniformes > Salmonidae > Oncorhynchus > Oncorhynchus masou. The sequence goes on from NW_027008554.1 coordinate 36,350, forward strand.
CACTTGTGATTTCATCAAAATTAAATATTTGTAGTAATTTAATTTGAATTTGGCGCTCTGCAATTCAGCGGATGTTGACGAAAATTATGGGTGCGTCAATGGGTGCGTCAATGAAGCATCAGCTGTCAGAGCAGCTCACAGATCACTGCATCTGTACATAGCCCATCTGTAAATAGCCCATCTGTAAATAGCCCATCTTTACATAGCCCATCTGTACATAGCCCATCTGTACATAGCCCATCTGTACATAGCCCATCTGTAAATAGCCCATCCAACTATTTCATCCCCATATTGTTATTTTTTTTATTTTTTTGCTCCTTTGCACCCCAGTATCTCTACTTGCACATTCATCTTCTGCACATCTATCACTCCAGTGTTTAATTGCTAAATTGTATTTACTTCGCCACTACGGCCTTTTTATTGCTTCACCTAATCTTACCTCATTTGCACACACTGTATATAGATTTTTTTCCTATTGTGATATTGACTGTATGTTTTGTTTATTCCATGTGTAACTCTGTGTTGTTGTTTGTGTCGCACTGCTTTGCTTTATCTTGGCCAGGTCACAGTTGAAAATGAGAAAATAAAAAACGGAATAAAAAATTTAAAACAGAGTGTCGTGATTCGAAGCCAAAGCTTGCAGGAAAACCTTTGCTGTGGTTTTACTGTTAGATGATGCAAACTAGTGAAATGCACTCATTAAAATGAACCTATGCATTTTCCGTCTAGCTAGCTAGCTACTAAATGAACCTCTGCATTCGCCATCTATCTAGCTAGCTACTAAATGAACCTCTGCATTTTCCATCTTGCTAGCTACTAGATGAACCTCTGCATGCTCTGTGTTATTGACTTGTTAATTGTTTACTCCATGTGTAACTCTGTGTTGTCTGTTCACACTGCTATGCTTTATCTTGGCCAGGTCGCAGTTGCAAATGAGAACTTGTTCTCAACTAGCCTACCTGGTTAAATAAAGGTGAAATAAAATGAAAAAAACAAAATCTCCGTCTAGCTAGCTACTAAATTAACCTCTGCATTCTCCATCTAGCTAGCTAGCTACTAAATTAACCTCTGCATTCTCCATATAGCTAGCTAGCTACTATATGACACCTCTGCATTCTCCATCTAGCTAGCTAGCTACTAAATGAACCTCTGCATTCTCCATCTAGCTAGCTAGCTACTATATGACACCTCTGCATTCTCCATCTATCTTGCTAGCTACTATATGACACCTCTGCATTCTCCATCTAGCTAGCTAGCTACTAGATGAACCTCTGCATTCTCTGTCTAACTAGTTGGCTACTAAATGAACCTCTGCATTCTCCATCTATCTAGCTAGCTACGAAATTATCCTCTGCATTCTCCATCTATCTAGCTAGCTACTATATGAACCTCTGCATTCTCCATTTAGCTAGGTAGCTAGCTACTAAATGAACCTCTGCATTCTCCATCTATCTATCTAGCTAGTATATGAACCTCTGCATTCTCTATCTATCTAGGTAGTTTACTAAATGAAACTATGCATTCTCCACCTAGCTAGCTAGCTACTAAATTAACCTCTGCATTCTCCATCCAGCTAGCTAGCTACTAAATGAACCTCTGCATTCGCCATCTATCTAGCTAGCTACTAAATGAACCTCTGCATTTTCCATCTTGCTAGCTACTAGATGAACCTCTGCATGCTCTGTGTTATTGACTTGTTAATTGTTTACTCCATGTGTAACTCTGTGTTGTCTGTTCACACTGCTATGCTTTATCTTGGCCAGGTCGCAGTTGCAAATGAGAACTTGTTCTCAACTAGCCTACCTGGTTACATAAAGGTGAAATAAAATGAAAAAAACAAAATCTCCGTCTAGCTAGCTACTAAATTAACCTCTGCATTCTCCATCCAGCTAGCTAGCTACTAAATGAACCTCGGAATTCTCCATCTATCTTGCTAGCTACTATATGACACCTCTGCATTCTCCATCTAGCTAGCTAGCTACTAAATGAACCTCTGCATTCTCCATCTATCTTGCTAGCTACTATATGACACCTCTGCATTCTCCATCTAGCTAGCTAGCTACTAAATGAACCTCTGCATTCTCCATCTAGCTAGCTAGCTACTAGATGAACCTCTGCATTCTCTGTCTAACTAGTTGGCTACTAAATGAACCTCTGCATTCTCCATCTATCTAGCTAGCTACGAAATTATCCTCTGCATTCTCCATCTATCTAGCTAGCTACTATATGAACCTCTGCATTCTCCATTTAGCTAGGTAGCTAGCTACTAAATGAACCTCTGCATTCTCCATCTATCTATCTAGCTAGTATATGAACCTCTGCATTCTCTATCTATCTAGGTAGTTTACTAAATGAAACTATGCATTCTCCACCTAGCTAGCTAGCTACTAAATTAACCTCTGCATTCTCCATCCAGCTAGCTAGCTACTAAATAAACCTCTGCATTCTCCACACACAAACACACAGGGAGTATACACACACACACTAACACCCACAGGACACACAAGTGGCAAAGTCACACTGTGGGGAGAGGAGGCACCTGGACAAAAATTAGTAGCTAGCTACTAAATGAACCTCTGCATTTTCCATCGAGCTAGCTTATCCTCCCTCTGTGTCTGCTGTCTTATCAAATAAAATGGTATTTGTGTGTGTGTGTGTGTGTGTTTTATCCTCCTTGTGTGTGTGTTTGTGTGTGTGTGTGTTTGTGTGCGTCTGTGTTTGCGTGCGTGCGTGCGTGTGTGTGTGTGTGTGTGTGTGTGTGTGTGTGTGTGTGTGTGTGTGTGTGCGTGGGTGTGTGGGTGTGGGTGTGGGTGTGGGTGTGGGTGTGGGTGTGTGTGTGTGTGTGTGTGCGTGTGGGTGTGTGTGTGTGTGTGGCCTGTCCTTCCTGTGTGTCTCCTTCTCTCTCCATATCATTCTCTCCCCTCACTCCCTCCTCCCTCCCTCCCCCTCACTCCCCCCCCTCACTCCCTCCTACTCCCTCTCCCTCCCTCACTCCCTCCTCCTCCTGCCCCCCTCACTCCCTCCTCCTCCCTCCCCCTCACTCCCCCCTCACTCCCTCCTCCTCCCTCTCCCTCCCTCACTCCCTCCTCCTCCTGCCCCCTCACTCCCTCCTCTTCCCCACCTTTCCCTCTCTCACTCCCTCTCTCTCTTGCTCTCTTCCCCACCTCTCCCTCTCTCACTCCCTCCCCCTCACTCCCTCCACCTCCCCACCTCTCACTCCCTCTTCTTTCCCTCCCCCTCACTCCCTCCTCCTCCCTCTCCCTCCCTCACTCCCTCCTCCTCCTGCCCCCTCACTCCTTCCTCCTCCATCGCCGTCTCTCCCACCTCTCTCTCTAACAGGTGTATGTGTAATTCCATTATGATTGAGACGATGTCATCCACCTCTGAACTCCATTATCACCATGGGAACAGACTGACAGTTCTCATTACACACTCCTAATCCACTATTTAACTACACAGGCGAGAGAGAGAGAGACAGAGAGAGAGAGAGAGAGAAAGAGATAGGCGAAGAGAGCGAGAGAGAGCCGGAGAGAGGAGGGGAAGAGAGCGAGAGAGAGCCAGAGAGAGTGAGAGAGGAGGGGAAGAGAGAGAGTGAGAGAGCGAGGGAGAGGAGGGGAAGAGAGTGAGGGAGAGGAGGGGAAGAGAGCGAGAGAGAGGGAGTGAGAGAGGGAGTGAGGGAGAGAACAGCTATGATCTGCATTGGTCTGAAGCCAAAAAAGAAAATAAATTCACGGGATCCACAATTCCTATTCCTCAAGTAAAGTTTTCCAACACATAACTTTGACCTACTACAGTAGCTTCAGGATCTATTGTAGGCAGGTTACTTAGGAATAAAACCTTCTCAAACAGCCTACTTCAAACTTTTAGACAATGGGGTTTGTACCACAAGGAAAAATTGGATTCTTCGCACATAACACGAAGACATGATCCCATTCAACTTCCTTTTCAAGCTTTACTTTTTTAATATATAAGCAAGATTTGCTTGTTCGATCCCAGGCTGTGTCACAACCAGCCGTGACCGGGTGCCCCATAGTGTGGTGTTGTCCGGGTTAGGGGAGGGTTTGGCCGGGGGGAAGGTTTGGCCGGGTTAGGGGAGGGTTTGGCCGGGTTAGGGGAGGGTTTGGCCGGGGGGGTTTGGCCGGGGGGTGGAGGGTTTGGCCGGGTTAGGGGAGGGTTTGGCCGGGTTAGGGGAGGGTTTGGCCGGGGGGACGGTTTGGCCGGGGAGGGGGCTTTACTTGGCTCATTGCATTCTTGCCTGCTGGCTCGGTTGTCAGTTATTAAACAGGGTTTCCTCCGACAGCTCCGGTGCAGCTGGTGTTAAAGAGGATTGATTGATTGATTGATTGATTGATTGATTGATTGATCACGTTTCGGAGGATGAGTGACTTTGAGGAGTTGTAGCGATGAGACAAAGATGGAAATTAGGAGAAATGGGGTAAAATAAACAAAAAATAAAATAATAATAATTCCAGTATGTTGTTGTTGTTGTTGACCTGATGAGAGGTGGGGAGTATGTTGTTTATCTCCAATCAAGTTTTCTTGCGAAGTTTCATAGACATTGGTGTCATGTTGGCTTAGATGTGATGGCAGGAAGATTTGAATTTAACATTGAGCGTCAACACTGAGCCTACTATTCAGACCAAACGAAGAAACTCAAAATCATTATTTAACTCCAACTCATTATTTAACTAATGTAGCAGAAGAACAAATACTGGCAAATGTCAAACCCAATCTGCACCGAGACGCTCTCATTTACCTGGCTGGAAGATAAGACAGGGGTATGAGGATGGGGTGGGAACAGAGACTGGTTTGTATAATAGGCGGTGAAATGAACATGATGAAATCTCTTTATCTATGTAAGTGTCTGTCCAAATTACCTTTCCACTGACCCTCTGACCCCACACCAAGTCATTTAGTCTGTCTGTCTGCCTGTCTGTCTGTCTGTCTGTCTGTCTGTCTGTCTGTCTGTCTGTCTGTCTGTCTGCCTGTCTACCTGTCTGTCTGTCTGTCTGCCTGTCTGTCTGTCTGTCTGTCTGTCTGTCTGTCTGTCTGTCTGTCTGTCTGTCTGCCTGTCTGTCTGTCTGCCTGTCTGTCTGTCTGCCTGCCTGTCTGTCTGCCTGTCTACCTGTCTGTCTGTCTGTCTGTCTGTCTGTCTGTCTGTCTGTCTGTCTGCCTGCCTGCCTGTCTGTCTGTCTACCTGCCTGTCTGTCTCTCCACCCAGTCTCCTCCCCCTCTCTCCACCCCATCTCCTCCACCCCCTCTATCCTCTCCATCTCCTCCTCCCCATCTCCTCCACCGCCTCTCTCCACCCCCTCTTTCCTCCCCCTCTCTCCCCCCATCTCCTCCACCCCATCTCTCCACCCCCTCTCTCCTCCCCCTCTCTCCTCCCCACCTCTCCACCCCCTCTCTCCTCCCCATCTCTCCACCCCCTCTCTACTCCACCTCTCTCCTACCCATCTCTCCACCCCCTCTCTCCTCCCCATCTCCTCCACCCCCCTCTCTCCACCCCCTCTCTCCTCCCCCTCTCTCCTCCCCATCTCCTCCACCCCTCTCTCCACCACCTCTCTCCACCCCCTCTCTCCTTACCCTCTCTCCTCCCCATCTCTCCTCCCCCTCTCTCCTCCCCATCTCTCCACCCCCCTCTCCTCCCCCTCTCTCCTCCCCATCTTTCCACCCCTCTCTCCTCCCCCTCTCTCCTCCCCATCTCTCCTCCCTATCTCTCCTCCCCATCTCTCCACCCCCTCTCCTCCCCCTCTCTCCACCCCCTCTCCTCCCCCTCTCTCCACCCCCCTCTCTCCTCCCCCCTCTCCTCCCCATCTCCTCCACCCCCTCTCTCCACCACCTCTCTCCACCCCTCTCTCCTTACCCTCTCTCCTCCCCATCTCTCCTCCCCCTCTCTCCTCCCCATCTCTCCACCCCCTCTCCTCCCCTCTCTCCTCCCCATCTTTCCACCCCTCTCCTCCCCCTCTCTCCTCCCCATCTCCTCCCTATCTCTCCTCCCCATCTCTCCACCCCTCTCTCCTCCCCCTCTCTCCACCCCCTCTCTCCTCCCCCTCTCTCCTCCCCTCTCTCCTCCCCATCTCTCCTCCCTATCTCTCCTCCCCATCTCTCCACCCCCTCTCTCCTCCCCATCCCCTCCCCATCTCTCAAAAGTACCACACGTTTCACAGGTCAACACAGCCCCCCCATGCTGCAGAGATAAATCTCCAGCCAGGGTTGCCATGTATGCAGTTTTGTGGTTTATTGAGGTACTTTGAAAACGTTGCCATAGGTGAAAAGTTTCAGTTGCCAAGTTTGCAAGTTTCAAATGTTACCTCTATATTACCAAGAGAGCATATATATATATATATATATATATATATTTTTTTTTTTTTTTTTTTTTTTTTTTAAGACATTAATTTCCCTGTAATCTGCTGAAATTGTGCTAGTTTTCAGGCTTGTAAATGTGGGTTTTTGTGTGTAGATTTACAATAGACTTTAAATTGACCTGGCAAGCCTGTCTCTGTCTGATCACCACTAAAGTGCAGCACGAAGGAAGAGGAGGATGGCTGCAGATGTTTGCCGTCATGCAAGAAGGTAAGCTATTAACTCAACTGTTTTTGCCCCAAAAAATGTTATGTGTATTTGGTGTATTGGTTAAGCCATGTAGGTTCTTATCGTCTTTATTTTTATTCATTAATCTTATGTCACGTAGGTCATTCGATTGACATCCAACATGCATTGACAATGTCCGAAAGCCGCACTGTGTCAGATATACTGCGTCATGACATAAATTGAAAACAAACAATTCATGAATGTGCAATTGTTACTTTTCATGTTTCTAACTCATTGTAAGGACTGACACTGGGAGACAAGAAGCAAGTAAAGGGAGTGAACATTTAATAAATACCTGACATGACACAAACAAGGGCAGCGTCTGAACAGGGGGAAACATAACGACAATAATGCTGACACAGGGATCAAACTGAGGAACAGACAGATATAGAGGGTCAATCAACAAAGTAATGGAGTCCAGGTGAGTCCAAAGAAGGGCAGGTGTGCTTAACGATGGTGACAGGTGTGAGTAATGATGGTGACAGGTGTGAGTAATGATGGTGACAGGTGTGAGTAATTAAGGTGACAGGTGTGAGTAATGATGGTGACAGGTGTGAGTAATGATGGTGACAGGTGTGCGTAATGATGGTGACAGGTGTGAGTAATGATGGTGACAGGTGTGAGTAATGATGGTGACAGGTGTGAGTAATGATGGTGACAGGTGCGAGAAATGATTGTGACAGGTGAGCGTAATGATGGTGACAGGTGAGCGTAATGATGGTGACAGGTAAGCGTAATGATGGTGACAGGTGAGCGTAATGATGGTCACAGGTGAGAGTAAGGATGGTGACAGGTGAGCGTAATGATGGTGACAGGTGAGCGTAATGATGGTGACAAGTGAGCGTAATGATGGTGACAGGTGAGCGTAATGATGGTGACAGGTGTGAGTAACGATGGTGACAGGTGTGAGTAATGATGGTGACAGGTGTGTGTAATGATGGTGACAGGTGAGCGTAATGATGGTGACAGGTGAGCGTAATGATGGTGACAGGTGAGCGTAATGATGGTGACAGGTGAGCGTAATGATGGTGACAGGTGAGCGTAATGATGGTGACAGGTGAGCGTAATGATGGTGACAGGTGAGCGTAATGATGGTGACAGGTGAGCGTGATCATGGTGACAGGTGAGCGTAATGATGGTGACAGGTGTGAGTAACGATGGTGACAGGTGTGAGTAATGATGGTGACAGGTGTGAGTAATGATGGTGACAGGTGTACGTAATGGTGACAGGTGTACGTAATGATGGTGACAGGTGTGAGTAATGATGGTGACAGGTGTGAGTAATGATGGTGACAGGTGTGAGTAATGATGGTGACAGGTGTGAGTAATGATGGTGACAGGTGTGAGTAATGATGGTGACAGGTGTGAGTAATGATGGTGACAGGTGTGAGTAATGATGGTGACAGGTGTGAGTAATGATGGTGACAGGTGTGAGTAATGATGGTGACAGGTGTGAGAAATGATTGTGACAGGTGAGCGTAATGATGGTGACAGGTGTGCGTAATGATGGTGACAGGTGTGAGTAATGATGGTGACAGGTGTACGTAATGATGGTGACAGGTGTACGTAATGATGTTGACAGGTGTGAGTAATGATGGTGACAGGTGTACGTAATGATGGTGACAGGTGAGAGTAATGATGGGAATTCGAAGTGCCAGGAAAAGGGAGCCGAAGCAGGTGTGACACCTCATACTTATTTACTACTTGCTAACGTTAGTAACTGACGTTGAACTACGAAATCAGAGCAGCTAGCTAACGGTTAGCGTGCTAGCTAATGTTTAGTGTGCTAGCTAACAATGCTAGTTAACGGTTACCTATGGTGGAAAGCTAATAAGTTTAGCATAATTGGTAAATGTGTCTTTGATTCAGAATACATGATTGTGTGGTGGTGGGGGGGGGGTCCTAGTTCTTTTGGCTAGCTTTGCTTTGCGGTATGTTTCAAGGCTTAGCCTAGTATTTTCTGATTTGCATAGTGTTTAGAGTATACTTGCTTTGCTTTAGCCAAACCACTCATACTGATTCTCTTCTAGTCCGTCCATAACAGCAGATTGAGCTTTAGTTGCGTCCATGAACTTGCGTAATGTTATGCTTATACTTCCTGTTTTACATTGAAAGTCGTCTGTCACGTTCTTTCAAAATCGAACCCAGAAGCAGACCAGGACAAGGAGAGTAGGAAGAAGGTGAGTATTTATTTACAAGTGAATGTGAATGTGAATGGGTAGATATATCCAGGTGGCGTAGCGGGCAGCGGTGGTGAGTTGATGGGAGTAAATAGGTGGATCCAATGGGGTAGCGGAATTCTCCAACGACCAGGCGGGAATGGGGTAAATGATCCGGGTGAGTAACGGAAGACAGAACAAACGGAGGTAAGTTTAAGGCAAGCAATACGTAAAAAACAACAAAACAAATTCTATCCAACTTGAGGCTGATACTATGGCACGACATACTGTTCATGGCTAACGATCCGGCAGGGAATGGATGTCAGGTCAGAGCCTTTGAAGGGGAGAGGTGATGATCAGGACAGGTGTGCAGATTACTGATGGGATACAGGTGCGGGTGAACATCGATCTCCCAACAAGCTAATTCGCCCGGCAACCAGACAGGGTGCGTTCCAGGACACCGGAAACACACTCCAGGACAGAAACACAGGCAAACACAGACTCAGGAAGAGGGATTCGTGACATCGTCTCTAAAAAGGAAATGGTAATAGATGTCTGTTGGACCTCTATTGGTCTGTTATCATTGGCTAATAGAGGTGCTGGGATACACCAGGGACTGACTCCCTCTTCCCTTCTCTGTGTCCCTCTCCCTCTTCCCCTCTCTATGTCCCTCTCTCTCTTCCCCTCTCTATGTCCCTCTCCCTCTTCCCCTCTCTGTTCCTCTCTATGTCCCTCTCTATGTCCCTCTCCCTCTTCCCCTCTCTATGTCATTCTCTATGTCCCTCTCCCTCTTCCCCTCTCTGTCTCCCTCTCCCTCTTCATCCCTCTCTCTATGTCCCTCTCCCTCTTCCCCTCTCTGTCTCCCTCTCCCTCTTCCCCTCTCTATGTCCCTCTACCTCTTCCCCTCTCTATGTCCCTCTCCCTCTTCCCCTCTCTATGTCCCTCTCCCTCTTCCCCTCTCTATGTCCCTCTCCCTCTTCCCCTCTCTATGTCCCTCTCCCTCTTCCCCTCTCTATGTCCCTCTCCCTCCAGAGTGTTATAGTACATCTCCAGAGTGTTATAGTACATCTCCAGAGTGTTATAGTACATCTCCAGAGTGTTATAGTACATCTCCAGAGTGTTATAGAACATCTCCAGAGTGTTATAGTACATCTCCAGAGTGTTATAGTACATCTCCAGAGTGTTATAGTACATCTCCAGAGTGTTATAGTACATCTCCAGAGTGTTATAGTACATCTCCAGAGTTTTATAGTACATCTCCAGAGTGTTATAGTACATCTCCAGAGTGTTATAGTACATCTCCAGAGTGTTATAGTACATCTCCAGACTGTTAGTACATCTCCAGAGTGTTATAGTACATCTCCAGAGTGTTATAGTACATCTCCAGAGTGTTAGTACATCTCCAGAGTGTTTTAGTACATCTCCAGAGTGTTATAGTACATCTCCAGAGTGTTATAGTACATCTCCAGAGTGTTAGTACATCTCCAGAGTGTTTTAGTACATCTCCAGAGTGTTATAGTACATCTCCAGAGTGTTATAGTACATCTCCAGAGTGTTATAGCACATCTCCAGTGTTATAGTACATCTCCAGAGTGTTATAGTACATCTCCAGAGTGTTATAGTACATCTCCAGAGTGTTATAGTACATCTCCAGAGTGTTAGTACATCTCCAGAGTGTTAGTACATCTCCATGTCAGGACCCGGTTTCGAACCTGGGTCTCCGGAGTGAGAAACAGTCACTTAACCAACTGAGCCACGAATAGACAGCAGAACCCAGAAGATGAGGCAGACACAGCAGTACTTAAGACGGTGTATTTAATAAAGAAAAATCCTAAAATACAAAAAATGGCAAATCCAAAAGGTGGTAGGAAAAACACAAAAAGACCTCAAAAGAAACTCACCAAAAATAAACAAAAACAAAAAACAGAATACCACAAGAACTTCACCCGGAATCGACAAGAGCACACAGAACACTAGGGCAGGGTGCTAACATACAAACACAGAGCACAGAACTGAGGGAAACAAAGGGTTTAAATACAATCAGGGGAAACGAGACACAGGTGCAAATAATAATGGGGATCAAGGGAAAAACATAGGGACAAAAAGCACAATGGGGACATCTACTGACCAAAACCCGGAACAACCCTGGCCAAATCCTGACACTCCAGAGTGTTAGTACATCTCCAGAGTGTTATAGTACATCTCCAGAGTGTTATAGTACATCCCCAGAGTGTTAGTACATCCCCAGAGTGTTAGTACATCTCCAGAGTGTTATAGTACATCTCCAGAGTGTTAGTACATCTCCAGAGTGTTTTAGTACATCTCCAGAGTGTTATAGTACATCTCCAGAGTGTTATAGTACATCTTCAGAGTGTTATAGTACATCTCCAGAGTGTTATAGTACATCTCCAGAGTGTTATAGTACATCTCCAGAGTGTTATAGTACATCTCCAGAGTGTTATAGTACATCTCCAGAGTGTTATAGTACATCTCCAGAGTGTTATAGTACATCTCCAGAGTGTTATAGTACATCTCCAGAGTGTTATAGTACATCTCCAGAGTGTTATAGTACATCTCCAGGGTGTTATAGTACATCTCCAGAGTGTTATAGCACATCTCCAGAGTGTTTTAGTACATCTCCAGAGTGTTATAGTACATCTCCAGAGTGTTATAGTACATCTCCAGAGTGTTATAGTACATCTCCAGAGTGTTATAGTACATCTCCAGAGTGTTATAGTACATCTCCAGAGTGTTATAGTACATCTCCAGAGTGTTATAGTACATCTACAGAGTGTTATAGTACATCTCCAGACTGTTAGTACATCTCCAGAGTGTTATAGTACATCTCCAGAGTGTTATAGTACATCTCCAGAGTGTTATAGTACATCTCCAGAGTGTTATAGTACATCTCCAGAGTGTTATAGTACATCTCCAGAGTGTTATAGTACATCTCCAGAGTGTTATAGTACATCTCCAGAGTGTTATAGTACATCTCCAGAGTGTTAGTACATCTCCAGAGTGTTATAGTACATCTCCAGAGTGTTAATTTTAATCCAGAACAGGACTGACTTTCTGACCTCTTTGGGTCACGACATTCGCATTCCGTCGAAAGTTTGCTTCAAAAATATGTAAAATATTGACGGCGTGTGAACAGACTGGCAGAGTTCAATGTGAAAACTCTGGATCAAATAACCATCAGCCCCAAGTAGTAAATTTACCCCTAGTGTTTACGCTTTGATTTTGTTTTGCACAGATTTAGCTTGCCTCAATGTGCCATTCCTCTTTTTCGCTGTCTTTAAGAAATGAGCTGAAAAAATATTGAGGCTTCAGACTCAGAGTGAGTGAGTGAGTGAGTGAGTGAGTGAGTGAGTGAGTGAGTGACTGAGTGAGTGAGTGAGTGAGTGAGTGAGTGAGTGAGTGGTGAGTGAGTGAGTGACTGAGTGAGTGAGTGAGTGGTGAGTGAGTGAGTGAGTGAGTGAGTGACTGAGTGACTGAGTGACTGAGTGACTGAGTGACTGACTGAGTGACTGAGTGAGTGACTGAGTGAGTGAGTGAGTGAGTGAGTGACTGACTGAGTGAGTGAGTGAGTGAGTGAGTGAGTGAGTGAGTGACTGAGTGAGTGAGTGAGTGAGTGAGTGACTGAGTGAGTGAGTGACTGAGTGACTGAGTGACTGAGTGACTGAGTGACTGAGTGACTGAGTGAGTGAGTGACTGAGTGACTGAGTGACTGAGTGACTGAGTGACTGAGTGACTGAGTGACTGAGTGAGTGAGTGAGTGAGTGAGTGAGTGACTGAGTGAGTGAGTGAGTGAGTGAGTGGTGGTGAGTGGTGAGTGAGTGAGTGAGTGACTGAGTGACTGAGTGACTGAGTGACTGAGTGACTGAGTGAGTGAGTGAGTGAGTGACTGAGTGACTGAGTGACTGAGTGACTGAGTGACTGAGTGACTTAAATTCACACAGGACACCGGATAAGACAGGAGAAATACTCCAGATAGAACAGACTGACCCTAGCCCCCGACACATAAAATAATGGAGGCTGAGACAGGAGGGATCGGGAGACACTGTGGCCCCATCCAACGATACCCCCAGACAGGGCCAAACAGGCAGGATATTATAACCACATGCTCACAAACACTCACATGCAACTTCATGGTTGAGAGATTTACAAAGGAGAATAGCACACAGCTCAATGGTGAGTAGATGGCGCCCTCTGCTGGACTGTACATTTCATGAGGCTTTAATAGCTCGAGCTGCGTTCCAATTCTCTACTCTGCACTATGCAGATTTGACAAGCTTAAACAAAATGGTAGAAGTTTCACGTAGCCTGTCAGAGGGCACGATGGAGCTACTTCCAGATACACCTGTCACATCTTCACAAGTGCATAAGGCCTATCCAGGGTCTATGGGTCGATTGGATCTGAGCTGTTTTACACACCTCGTGGATTTAAAAGGATCGGACCGGTGTGAGGATGAACCTCCTCCATCCATTATTTCAACAATCCAATACTTTGGATTTCTCATTTCAGTTTCAGAGGTTAAACTGGAAGTGAATCAAACAGTCCATGTCTATCAGAGTCTAAACTGGAAGTGAATCAAACAGTCCATGTCTATCAGAGTCTAAACTGGAAGTGAATCAAATAGTCCATGTCTATCAGAGTCTAAACTGGAAGTGAATCAAACAGTCCATGTCTATCAGAGTCTAAACTGGAAGTGAATCAAACAGTCCATGTCTATCAGAGTCTAAACTGGAAGTGAATCAAACAGTCCATGCCTATAAGAGTCTAAACTGGAAGTGAATCAAACAGTCCATGTCTATCAGAGTCTAAACTCGAAGTGAATCAAACAGTCCATGTCTATCAGAGTCTAAACTGGAAGTGAATCAAACAGCGTTTCGAATCTATTCATAGTCACTTCACCCCCACCTACATGTACAAATTACCTCTCTATATCCCTCTCCCTAATCCCGTCTCTATATCCCTCTCCCTCTCTCTATATCCCTCTCCCTAATCCCTCTCTATATCGCTCTCCCCCTCTCTATGTCCCTCTCACTAATCCCGTCTCTATATCCCTCTCCCCCTCCCTATATCCCTCTCCCTAATCCCCTCTCTATGTCCCTCTCCCTAATCCCCTCTCTATATCCCTCTCCCTAATCCCCTCTCTATATCCCTCTCCCTAATCCCCTCTCTATATCCCTCTCGCTAATCCCCTCTCTATATCCCTCTCCCTCTCCCCCTCTCTATATCCCTCTCCCTCTTCCCCCTCTCTATATCCCTCTCCCCCTCTCTATATCCCTCTCCCTAATCCCCTCTCTATATCCCTCTCCCTAATCCCCTCTCTATATCCCTCTCCCTAATCCCTCTCTATATCCCTCTCCCTAATCCCCTCTCTATATCCCTCTCCCTCTCCCCCTCTCTATATCCCTCTCCCTCTCCCCCTCTCTATATCCCTCTCCCTATCCCCCTCCCTATATCCCTCTCCCCCTCTCTATATCCCTCTCCCTAATCCCTCTCTATATCCCTCTCCCCCTCTCTATATCCCTCTCCCTATCCCCCTCTCTATATCCCTCTCCCCCTCTCTATATCCTCTCCCTAATCCCCTCTCTATATCCCTCTCCCCCTCTCTATATCCCTCTCCCTATCCCCCTCTCTATATCCCTCTCCCCCTCTCTATATCCCTCTCCCTAATCCCCTCTCTATATCCCTCTCCCTCTCCCCCTCTCTATATCCCTCTCCCTAATCCCGTCTCTATATCTCTCTCCCCCTCTCTATGTCCCTCTCACTAATCCCCTCTCTATATCCCTCTCCCTAATCCCGTCTCTATATCCCTCTCCCTATATCCCTCTCCCCCTCTCTATGTCCCTCTCACTAATCCCGTCTCTATATCCCTCTCCCTAATCCCGTCTATATATCCCTCTCCCTAATCCCTCTCTATATCCCTCTCCCCCTCTCTATGTCCCTCTCACTAATCCCCTCTCTATATCCCTCTCACTAATCCCGTCTCTATATCCCTCTCCCTAATCCCGTCTCTATATCCCCTCCCTATATCCCTCTCCCCCTCTCTATATCCCCCTCCCTATATCCCTCTCCCCCTCTCTATATCCCTCTCCCTAATCCCGTCTATATATCCCTCTCCCTAATCCCTCTCTATATCCCTCTCCCCCTCTCTATGTCCCTCTCACTAATCCCGTCTCTATATCCCTCTCCCTAATCCCGTCTCTATATCCCTCTCCCTATATCCCTCTCCCCGTCTCTATGTCCCTCTCCCTAATCCCTCTCTATATCCCTCTCCCTAATCCCCTCTCTATATCCCTCTCCCTAATCCCCTCTCTATATCCCTCTCCCTAATCCCCTCTCTATATCCCTCTCCCTCATCCCGTTTCTATATCTCTCTCACTAATCCCGTCTCTATATCCCTCTCCCCCTCTCTATATCCCTCTCCCTAATCCCTCTCTATATCCCTCTCCCCCTCTCTATGTCCCTCTCACTAATCCCGTCTCTATATCCCTCTCCCTAATCCCGTCTCTATATCCCTCTCCCTATATCCCTCTCCCCTCTCTATGTCCCTCTCCCTAATCCCCTCTCTATATCCCTCTCCCTAATCCCCTCTCTATATCCCTCTCCCCCTCTCTATATCCCTCTCCCTAATCCCCTCTCTATATCCCTCTCCCTCATCCCCTTTCTATATCTCTCTCACTAATCCCGTCTCTATATCTCTCCCCCTCTCTATATCCCTCTCCCTAATCCCCTCTCTATATCCCTCTCCCCCTCTCTATGTCCCTCTCACTAATCCCGTCTCTATATCCCTCTCCCTCTCCCCGTCTCTATATCTCTCTCCCCCTCCCTATATCCCTCTCCCTAATCCCCTCTCTATATCCCTCTCCCCCTCTCTATATCCCTCTCACTAATCCCTCTCTATATCCCTCTCCCTCTCCCCCTCCCTATATCCCTCTCCCTAATCCCCTCTATATCCCTCTCCCCCTCTCTATATCCCTCTCACTAATCCCCTCTCTATATCCTTCTCCCTCTCTATATCCCTCTCCCCCTCTCTATATCTCTCTCCCTCTCTATATCCTTCTCCCCTCTCTATATCCCTCTCCCCTCTCTATATCCCTCTCCCCCTCTCTATGTCCCTCTTCCCCTCCCCCTCTCTATATCCCTCTCCCCCTCTCTATATCCCTCTCCCCCTCTCTATATCCCTCTCCCCTCTCTATATCCCTCTCCCCCTCTCTATATCCCTCTCCCCTCTCTATATCCCTCTCCCCCTCTCTATATCCCTCTCCCTCTCTCTATATCCCTCTCCCTCTCTCACTCTCTATATCGCTCTCCCCCTCTCTATATCCCTCTCCCCCTCTCTATATCCCTCTCCCTCTCTATATCCTTCTCCCCTCTCTATATCCCTCTCCCTCTCCCCCTCTCTATATCCCTCTCCCCTCTCTATATCCCCTCCCCTCTCTATATCCCTCTCCCCCTCCCGCTCTCTATGTCCCTCTTCCCCTCCCCCTCTCTATATCCCTCTCCCCCTCTCTATATCCCCTCTCTATATCCCTCTCCCCCTCTCTATATCCCTCTCCCCCTCTCTATATCCCTCTCCCCCGTCTCTATATCCCTCTCCCTCTCCCCCCTCTCTATATCCACCTCCCCCTCTCTATATCCCTCTCCCCTCTCTACATCCCTCTCCCTCTCCCCCTCTCTATATCCCTCTCCCCCTCTCTATATCCCTCTCCCCCTCTCTATATCCCCCTCCCCCTCTCTATATCCCTCTCCCCCTCTCTATATCCCTCTCCCTCTCCCCCTCTCTATATCCCTCTCCCCCTCTCTATATCCCTCTCCCCCTCTCTATATCCCTCTCCCCCTCTCTATATCCTCTCCCCCTCTCTATATCCCTCTCCCTCTACCACTCTCTATATACCTCTCCCCCTCTCTATATCCCTCTCCCCCTCTCTATATCCCTCTCCCTCTCCCCCTCTCTATATCCCTCTCCCCCTCTCTATATCCCTCTCCCCCTCTCTATATCCCTCTCCCTCTTCCCCTCTCTATATACCTCTCCCCCTCTCTATATCCCTCTCCCCCTCCCCCTCTCTATATCCCTCTCCCCCTCTCTATATCCCTCTCCCCCTCTCTATATCCCCTCCCCCTCTCTATATCCCTCTCCCCCTCTCTATATCCCTCTCCCTCTCCCCCTCTCTATATCCCTCTCCCCCTCTCTATATCCCTCTCCCCCTCTCTATATCCCTCTCCCCCCCTCTATATCCCTCTCCCCCTCTCTATATCCCTCTCCCTCTCCCCCTCTCTATATCCCTCTCCCCCTCTCTAAATCCCTCTCCCCTTTCTATATCCCTCTCCCTCTTCCCTCTCTATATCCCTCTCCCTCTCCCCCTCTCTATATCCCTCTCCCCTCTCTATATCCCTCTCCCTCTCTATATCCCTCTCCCCTCCCGCTCTCTATGTCCCTCTTCCACTCCCCCTCTCTATATCCCTCTCCCCCTCTCTATATCCCCTCTCTATATCCCTCTCCCCCCTCTCTATATCCCTCTCCCCCTCTCTATATCCCTCTCCCCGTCTCTATATCCCTCTCCCCCTCTCTATATCCCTCTCCCCTCTCTATATCCCTCTCCCCGTCTCTATATCCCACTCCCCTCTCTATATCCCTCTCCCCCTCTCTATATCCCCTCTCTATATCCCTCTCCCCCTCTCTATATCCCTCTCCCCCTCTCTATATCCCTCTCCCCGTCTCTATATCCCTCTCCCCCTCCCTATATCCCTCTCCCTAATCCCGTCTCTATATCCCTCTCCCCCTCTCTATATCCCTCTCCCCCTCTCTATATCCCTCTCCCCCTCTCTATATCCCTCTCCCCCTCTCTATATCCCTCTCCCTCTCCCCCTCTCTATATGCCTCTCCCCCTCTCTAAATCCCTCTCCCCTTTCTATATCCCTCTCCCTCTTCCCCTCTCTATATCCCTCTCCCTCTCCCCCTCTCTATATCCCTCTCCCCTCTCTATATCCCTCTCCCCTCTCTATATCCCTCTCCCCCTCCCGCTCTCTATGTCCCTCTTCCACTCCCCCTCTCTATATCCCTCTCCCCCTCTCTATATCCCCTCTCTATATCCCTCTCCCCCTCTCTATATCCCTCTCCCCCTCTCTATATCCCTCTCCCCGTCTCTATATCCCTCTCCCCCTCTCTATATCCCTCTCCCCCTCTCTATATCCCTCTCCCCGTCTCTATATCCCACTCCCCCTCTCTATATCCCTCTCCCCCTCTCTATATCCCCTCTCTATATCCCTCTCCCCCTCTCTATATCCCTCTCCCCCTCTCTATATCCCTCTCCCCGTCTCTATATCCCTCTCCCCCTCCCTATATCCCTCTCCCTAATCCCCTCTCTATATCCCTCTCCCCCTCTCTATATCCCTCTCACTAATCCCCTCTCTATATCCCTATCCCCTCTCTATATCCTTCTCCCTCTCTATATCCCTCTCCCCCTCTCTATATCTCTCTCCCTCTCTATATCCTTCTCCCCTCTCTATATCCCTCTCCCTCTCCATATCCCTCTCCCCCCTCTCTATGTCCCTCTTCCCTCCCCCTCTCTATATCCCTCTCCCCCTCTCTATATCCCTCTCCCCTCTCTATATCCCTCTCCCCCTCTCTATATCCCTCTCCCCTCTCTATATCCCTCTCCCCCTCTCTATATCCCTCTCCCTCTCTCTATATCCCTCTCCCTCTCTCACTCTCTATATCGCTCTCCCCCTCTCTATATCCCTCTCCCCCTCTCTATATCCCTCTCCCCTCTCTATATCCTTCTCCCTCTCTATATCCCTCTCCCTCTCCCCCTCTCTATATCCCTCTCCCTCTCTATATCCCTCTCCCTCTCTATATCCCTCTCCCCCTCCCGCTCTCTATGTCCCTCTTCCCTCCCCCTCTCTATATCCCTCTCCCCCTCTCTATATCCCCTCTCTATATCCCTCTCCCCGTCTCTATATCCCTCTCCCTATCCCCCTCTCTATATCCCTCTCCCCCTCTCTACATCCCTCTCCCTCTCCCCCTCTCTATATCCCTCTCCCCCTCTCTATATCCCTCTCCCCCTCTCTATATCCCCTCCCCCTCTCTATATCCCTCTCCCCCTCTCTATATCCCTCTCCCTCTCCCCCTCTCTATATCCCTCTCCCCCTCTCTATATCCCTCTCCCCCTCTCTATATCCCTCTCCCCCTCTCTATATCCCTCTCCCTCTCCCCCTCTCTATATCCCTCTCCCCCTCTCTATATCCCTCTCCCTCTACCCCTCTCTATATACCTCCCCCTCTCTATATCCCTCTCCCCCTCTCTATATCCCTCTCCCTCTCCCCCTCTCTATATCCCTCTCCCCCTCTCTATATCCCTCTCCCCCTCTCTATATCCCCTCCCCCTCTCTATATCCCTCTCCCCCTCTCTATATCCCTCTCCCCCTCTCTATATCCCTCTCCCTCTTCCCCTCTCTATATACCTCTCCCCCTCTCTATATCCCTCTCCCCCTCCCCCTCTCTATATCCCTCTCCCCCTCTCTATATCCCTCTCCCCCTCTCTATATCCCCCTCCCCCTCTCTATATCCCTCTCCCCTCTCTATATCCCTCTCCCTCTCCCCCTCTCTATATCCCTCTCCCCCTCTCTATATCCCTCTCCCCCTCTCTATATCCCTCTCCCCCTCTCTATATCCCTCTCCCTCTCCCCCTCTCTATATCCCTCTCCCCCTCTCTAAATCCCCTCTCCCTTTCTATATCCCTCTCCCTCTTCCCCTCTCTATATCCCTCTCCCTCTCCCCCTCTCTATATCCCTCTCCCCTCTCTATATCCCTCTCCCTCTCTATATCCCTCTCCCCCTCCCGCTCTCTATGTCCCTCTTCCCCTCCCCCTCTCTATATCCCTCTCCCCCTCTCTATATCCCTCTCTATATCCCTCTCCCCCTCTCTATATCCCTCTCCCCCTCTCTATATCCCTCTCCCCGTCTCTATATCCCTCTCCCTCTCCCCCTCTCTATATCCCCCTCCCCCTCTCTATATCCCTCTCCCCCTCTCTACATCCCTCTCCCTCTCCCCCTCTCTATATCCCTCTCCCCCTCTCTATATCCCTCTCCCACTCTCTATATCCCCCTCCCCCTCTCTATATCCCTCTCCCTCTCCCCCTCTCTATATCCCTCTCCCCCTCTCTATATCCCTCTCCCCCTCTCTATATCCCTCTCCCCCTCTCTATATCCCTCTCCCTCTCCCCCTCTCTATATCCCTCTCCCCCTCTCTATATCCCTCTCCCTCTACCCCTCTCTATATCCCTCTCCCCCTCTCTATATCCCTCTCCCCCTCTCTATATCCCTCTCCCTCTCCCCCTCTCTATATCCCTCTCCCCTCTCTATATCCCCCTCCCCCTCTCTATATCCCTCTCCCCCTCTCTATATCCCTCTCCCCCTCTCTATATCCCCCTCCCCTCTCTATATCCCTCTCCCCCTCTCTATATCCCTCTCCCTCTCCCCCTCTCTATATCCCTCTCCCCCTCTCTATATCCCTCTCCCCCTCTCTATATCCCTCTCCCCCTCTCTATATCCCTCTCCCTCTCCCCCTCTCTATATCCCTCTCCCCATCTCTAAATCCCTCTCCCCTTTCTATATCCCTCTCCCTCTTCCCCTCTCTATATCCCTCTCCCCCTCTCTATATCCCTCTCCCTCTCCCCCTCTCTATATCCCTCTCCCCCTCTCTATATCCCTCTCCCCCTCTCTATCCCCTCCCCCTCTCTATATCCCTCTCCCTCTTCCCCTCTCTATATCCCTCTCCCCCTCTCTATATCCCTCTCCCCCTCCCCCTCTCTATATCCCTCTCCCCCTCCCCCTCTCTATATCCCTCTCCCTCTCCCCCTCTCTATGTCCCTCTCCCCCTCTCTATATCCCTCTCCCCCTCTCTATATCCCTCTCCCCTCTCTATGTCCCTCTCCCCTCTCTATATCCCTCCCCCTCTCTATATCCCCCCCCCTCTCTATATCCCTCTCCCCCTCTCTATATCCCCCTCCCCCTCTCTATATCCCTCTCCCCCTCTCTATATCCCTCTCCCTCTCCCCCTCTCTATATCCCTCTCCCCCTCTCTATATCCCTCTCCCCCTCTCTATATCCCTCTCCCTCTTCCCCTCTCTATATCCCTCTCCCCCTCTCTATATCCCTCTCTATATCCCTCTCCCTCTCCCCCTCTCTATGTCCCTCTTCCCCTCTCTATGTCCCTCTTCCCCTCTCTATATCCCTCTCCCCCTCTCTATATCCCTCTCCTCCTCTCTATATCCCCCTCCCCCTCTCTTTATCCCTCTCCCCCTCTCTATATCCCTCTCCCCCTCTCTATATCCCTCTCCCTTTCTATATCCCTCTCCCTCTCCCCCTCTCTATATCCCTCTCCCCCTCTCTATATCCCTCTCCCCCTCCCCCCCTCTCTATATCCCTCTCCCCCTCTCTATATCCCTCTCCCCCTCTCTATCTCCCTCTTCCCCCTCTCTCCCTCTCTATATCCCTCTCCCCCTCTCTATATCCCTCTTCCCCCTCTCCCCCCTCTCTATATCCCTCTTCCCCCTCTCCCCCTCTCTATATCCCTCTCCCCCTCTCTATATCCCTCTCCCCCTCTCTATCTCCCTCTTCCCCCTCTCTCCCTCTCTATATCCCTCTCCCCCTCTCTATATCCCTCTCCCCCTCTCTATCTCCCTCTTCCCCCTCTCTCCCTCTCTATATCCCTCTCCCCCTCTCTATATCCCTCTTCCCCCTCTCCCCCTCTCTATATCCCTCTTCCCCTCTCCCCCTCTCTATATCCCTCTTCCCCCTCTCCCCCTCTCTATATCCCTCTCCCCCTCTCTATATCCCTCTCCCCCTCTCTATATCCCTCTCCCCCTCTCTATGTCCCTCTCCCCCTCTCTATATCCCTCTCTCCCTTTCTATATCCCTCTCCCCCTCTCTATCTCCCTCTTCCCCCTCTCCCCCTCTCTATATCCCTCTCCCCCTCTCTATATCCCTCTCCCCCTCTCTATATCCCTCTTCCCCCTCTCCCCCTCTCTATATCCCTCTCCCCCTCTCTATATCCCTCTTCCCCCCTCTCCCCTCTCTATATCCCTCTCCCCCTCTCTATATCCCTCTCCCCCTCTCTATGTCCCTCTCCCCCTCTCTATGTCCCTCTCCCCCTCTCTATATCCCTCTCTCCCTTTCTATATCCCTCTCCCTCTCTCTATATCCCTCTCCCCCTCTCTATATCCCTCTCCCCCTCTCTATATCCCTCTCCCCCTCTCTATCTCCCTCTTCCCCCTCTCTCCCTCTCTATATCCCTCTCCCCCTCTCTATATCCCTCTTCCCCCTCTCCCCCTCTCTATATCCCTCTCCCCCTCTCTATATCCCTCTCCCCCTCTCTATATCCCTCTTCCCCCTCTCCCCCTCTCTATATCCCTCTCCCCCTCTCTATATCCCTCTTCCCCCTCTCCCCCTCTCTATATCCCTCTCCCCCTCTCTATATCCCCCTCCCCCTCTCTATATCCCTCTCCCCCTCTCTATATCCCTCTCCCTCTCCCCCTCTCTATATCCCTCTCCCCTCTCTATATCCCTCTCCCCCTCTCTATATCCCTCTCCCCCTCTCTATATCCCTCTCCCTCTCCCCCTCTCTATATCCCTCTCCCCCTCTCTAAATCCCTCTCCCCTTTCTATATCCCTCTCCCTCTTCCCCTCTCTATATCCCTCTCCCTCTCCCCCTCTCTATATCCCTCTCCCTCTCTATATCCCTCTCCCCTCTCTATATCCCTCTCCCCCCTCCCGCTCTCTATGTCCCTCTTCCCCTCCCCCTCTCTATATCCCTCTCCCCCTCTCTATATCCCCTCTCTATATCCCTCTCCCCCTCTCTATATCCCTCTCCCCCTCTCTATATCCCTCTCCCCGTCTCTATATCCCTCTCCCTCTCCCCCTCCCTATATCCCTCTCCCTAATCCCCTCTCTATATCCCTCTCCCCCTCTCTATATCCCTCTCACTAATCCCTCTCTATATCCCTCTCCCCCTCTCTATATCCTTCTCCCCTCTCTATATCCCTCTCCCCCTCTCTATATCTCTCTCCCCTCTCTAAATCCTTCTCCCCTCTCTATATCCCTCTCCCCTCTCTATATCCCTCTCCCCTCTCTATGTCCCTCTTCCCTCCCCCTCTCCATATCCCTCTCCCCTCTCTATATCCTCTCCCCCTCTCTATATCCCTCTCCCCTCTCTATATCCCTCTCCCCCTCTCTATATCCCTCTCCCCTCTCTATATCCCTCTCCCCCTCTCTATATCCCTCTCCCTCTCTCTATATCCCTCTCCCTCTCTCACTCTCTATATCGCTCTCCCCCTCTCTATATCCCTCTCCCCCTCTCTATATCCCTCTCCCTCTCTATATCCTTCTCCCTCTCTATATCCCTCTCCCTCTCCCCTCTCTATATCCCTCTCCCCCTCTCTATATCCCTCTCCCCCTCTCTATATCCCTCTCCCTCTCCCCCTCTCTATATCCCTCTCCCCTCTCTATATCCCCCTCCCCCTCTCTATATCCCTCTCCCCCTCTCTATATCCCTCTCCCTCTCTATATCCCCTCCCCCTCTCTATATCCCTCTCCCCCTCTCTATATCCCTCTCCCTCTCCCCCTCTCTATATCCCTCTCCCCCTCTCTATATCCCTCTCCCCCTCTCTATATCCCTCTCCCCCTCTCTATATCCCTCTCCCTCTCCCCCTCTCTATATCCCTCTCCCCATCTCTAAATCCCTCTCCCCTTTCTATATCCCTCTCCCTCTTCCCCCTCTATATCCCTCTCCCCCTCTCTATATCCCTCTCCCTCTCCCCCTCTCTATATCCCTCTCCCCCTCTCTATATCCCTCTCCCCCTCTCTATCCCCCTCCCCCTCTCTATATCCCTCTCCCTCTTCCCCTCTCTATATCCCTCTCCCCCTCTCTATATCCCTCTCCCCCTCCCCCTCTCTATATCCCTCTCCCCCTCCCCCTCTCTATATCCCTCTCCCTCTCCCCCTCTCTATGTCCCTCTCCCCCTCTCTATATCCCTCTCCCCCTCTCTATATCCCTCTCCCCTCTCTATGTCCCTCTCCCCTCTCTATATCCCTCCCCCTCTCTATATCCCCTCCCCCTCTCTATATCCCTCTCCCCCTCTCTATATCCCCCTCCCCCTCTCTATATCCCTCTCCCCTCTCTATATCCCTCTCCCTCTCCCCCTCTCTATATCCCTCTCCCCCTCTCAATATCCCTCTCCCCCTCTCTATATCCCTCTCCCTATTCCCCTCTCTATATCCCTCTCCCCCTCTCTATATCCCTCTCTATATCCCTCTCCCTCTCCCCCTCTCTATGTCCCTCTTCCCCTCTCTATGTCCCTCTTCCCCTCTCTATATCCCTCTCCCCCTCTCTATATCCCTCTCCTCCTCTCTATATCCCCCTCCCCCTCTCTTTATCCCTCTCCCCCTCTCTATATCCCTCTCCCCCTCTCTATATCCCTCTCCCCTTTCTATATCCCTCTCCCTCTCCCCTCTCTATATCCCTCTCCCCCTCTCTATATCCCTCTCCCCTCCCCCTCTCTATATCCCTCTCCCCTCTCTATATCCCTCTCCCCCTCTCTATCTCCCTCTTCCCCCTCTCCCTCTCTATATCCCTCTCCCCTCTCTATATCCCTCTTCCCTCTCCCCTCTCTATATCCCTCTTCCCCTCTCCCCTCTCTATATCCCTCTCCCCCTCTCTATATCCCTCTCCCCTCTCTATCTCCCTCTTCCCCCTCTCTCCCTCTCTATATCCCTCTCCCCCTCTCTATATCCCTCTCCCCTCTATCTCCTCTTCCCCCTCTCTCCCTCTCTATATCCCTCTCCCCCTCTCTATATCCCTCTTCCCCTCTCCCCTCTCTATATCCCTCTTCCCCCTCTCCCCCTCTCTATATCCCTCTTCCCCCTCTCCCCTCTCTATATCCCTCTCCCCTCTCTATATCCCTCTCCCCCTCTATATCCCTCTCCCCCTCTCTATGTCCCTCTCCCCCTCTCTATATCCCTCTCTCCCTTTCTATATCCCTCTCCCCCTCTCTATCTCCCTCTTCCCCTCTCCCTCTCTATATCCCCTCCCCCTCTCTATATCCCTCTCCCCCTCTCTATATCCCTCTTCCCCTCTCCCCCTCTCTATATCCCTCTCCCCCTCTCTATATCCCTCTTCCCCCTCTCCCCCTCTCTATATCCCTCTCCCCCTCTCTATATCCCTCTCCCCCTCTCTATGTCCCTCTCCCCCTCTCTATGTCCCTCTCCCCCTCTCTATATCCCTCTCTCCCTTTCTATATCCCTCTCCCTCTCTCTATATCCCTCTCCCCCTCTCTATATCCCTCTCCCCTCTCTATATCCCTCTCCCCCTCTCTATCTCCCTCTTCCCCCTCTCTCCCTCTCTATATCCCTCTCCCCCTCTCTATATCCCTCTTCCCCCTCTCCCCCTCTCTATATCCCTCTCCCCCTCTCTATATCCCTCTCCCCCTCTCTATATCCCTCTTCCCCTCTCCCCCTCTCTATATCCTCTCCCCCTCTCTATATCCCTCTTCCCCCTCTCCCCCTCTCTATATCCCTCTCCCCTCTCTATATCCCCCTCCCCCTCTCTATATCCCTCTCCCCTCTCTATATCCCTCTCCCTCTCCCCCTCTCTATATCCCTCTCCCCCTCTCTATATCCCTCTCCCCCTCTCTATATCCCTCTCCCCCTCTCTATATCCCTCTCCCTCTCCCCCTCTCTATATCCCTCTCCCCCTCTCTAAATCCCTCTCCCCTTTCTATATCCCTCTCCCTCTTCCCCTCTCTATATCCCTCTCCCTCTCCCCTCTCTATATCCCTCTCCCTCTCTATATCCCTCTCCCCTCTCTATATCCCTCTCCCCCTCCCGCTCTCTATGTCCCTCTTCCCCTCCCCCTCTCTATATCCCTCTCCCCCTCTCTATATCCCCTCTCTATATCCCTCTCCCCCTCTCTATATCCCTCTCCCCCTCTCTATATCCCTCTCCCCGTCTCTATATCCCTCTCCCTCTCCCCTCCCTATATCCCTCTCCCTAATCCCCTCTCTATATCCCTCTCCCCTCTCTATATCCCTCTCACTAATCCCCTCTCTATATCCCTATCCCCTCTCTATATCCTTCTCCCTCTCTATATCCCTCTCCCCCTCTCTATATCTCTCCCCTCTCTATATCCTTCTCCCCTCTCTATATCCCTCTCCCTCTCTATATCCCTCTCCCCCTCTCTATGTCCCTCTTCCCCTCCCCTCTCCATATCCCTCTCCCCCTCTCTATATCCCTCTCCCCCTCTCTATATCCCTCTCCCTCTCTATATCCCTCTCCCCCTCTCTATATCCCTCTCCCCTCTCTATATCCCTCTCCCCCTCTCTATATCCCTCTCCCCTCTCTCTATATCCCTCTCCCTCTCTCACTCTCTATATCGCTCTCCCCCTCTCTATATCCCTCTCCCCCTCTCTATATCCCTCTCCCTCTCTATATCCTTCTCCCTCTCTATATCCCTCTCCCTCTCCCCCTCTCTATATCCCTCTCCCTCTCTATATCCCTCTCCCTCTCTATATCCCTCTCCCCCTCCCGCTCTCTATGTCCCTCTTCCCCTCCCCCTCTCTATATCCCTCTCCCCTCTCTATATCCCCTCTCTATATCCCTCTCCCCCTCTCTATATCCCTCTCCCCCTCTCTATATCCCTCTCCCCGTCTCTATATCCCTCTCCCTCTCCCCCTCTCTATATCCACCTCCCCCTCTCTATATCCCTCTCCCCCTCTCTACATCCCTCTCCCTCTCCCCCCTCTCTATATCCCTCTCCCCCTCTCTATATCCCTCTCCCCCTCTCTATATCCCCTCCCCTCTCTATATCCCTCTCCCCCTCTCTATATCCCTCTCCCTCTCCCCCTCTCTATATCCCTCTCCCCCTCTCTATATCCCTCTCCCCCTCTCTATATCCCTCTCCCCCTCTCTATATCCCTCTCCCTCTCCCCCTCTCTATATCCCTCTCCCCCTCTCTATATCCCTCTCCCTCTACCCCTCTCTATATACCTCTCCCCCTCTCTATATCCCTCTCCCCCTCTCTATATCCCTCTCCCTCCCCCCTCTCTATATCCCTCTCCCCTCTCTATATCCCTCTCCCCCTCTCTATATCCCCCTCCCCCTCTCTATATCCCTCTCCCCCTCTCTATATCCCTCTCCCCCTCTCTATATCCCTCTCCCTCTTCCCCTCTCTATATACCTCTCCCCCTCTCTATATCCCTCTCCCCCTCCCCCTCTCTATATCCCTCTCCCCCTCTCTATATCCCTCTCCCCCCTCTCTATATCCCCTCCCCCTCTCTATATCCCTCTCCCCCTCTCTATATCCCTCTCCCTCTCCCCCTCTCTATATCCCTCTCCCCCTCTCTATATCCCTCTCCCCCTCTCTATATCCCTCCCCTCTCTATATCCCTCTCCCTCTCCCCCTCTCTATATCCCTCTCCCCCTCTCTAAATCCCTCTCCCTTTCTATATCCCTCTCCCTCTTCCCCTCTCTATATCCCTCTCCCTCTCCCCTCTCTATATCCCTCTCCCCTCTCTATATCCCTCTCCCCTCTCTATATCCCTCTCCCCCTCCCGCTCTCTATGTCCCTCTTCCCTCCCCCTCTCTATATCCCTCTCCCCCTCTCTATATCCCCTCTCTATATCCCTCTCCCCCTCTCTATATCCCTCTCCCCTCTCTATATCCCTCTCCCCGTCTCTATATCCCTCTCCCTCTCCCCTCTCTATATCCCCCTCCCCCTCTCTATATCCCTCTCCCCCTCTCTACATCCCTCTCCCTCTCCCCTCTCTATATCCCTCTCCCCCTCTCTATATCCCTCTCCCCTCTCTATATCCCCCTCCCCTCTCTATATCCCTCTCCCTCTCCCCCTCTCTATATCCCTCTCCCCCTCTCTATATCCCTCTCCCCCTCTCTATATCCCTCTCCCCTCTCTATATCCCTCTCCCTCTCCCCTCTCTATATCCCTCTCCCCCTCTCTATATCCCTCTCCCTCTACCCTCTCTATATCCCTCTCCCCCTCTCTATATCCCTCTCCCCCTCTCTATATCCCTCTCCCTCTCCCCCTCTCTATATCCCTCTCCCCCTCTCTATATCCCTCTCCCCCTCTCTATATCCCCCTCCCCCCTCTCTATATCCCTCTCCCCCTCTCTATATCCCTCTCCCCCTCTATATATCCCTCTCCCTCTTCCCCTCTCTATATACCTCTCCCCCTCTCTATATCCCTCTCCCCTCCCCCTCTCTATATCCCTCTCCCCCTCTCTATATCCCTCTCCCCCTCTCTATATCCCCCTCCCCTCTCTATATCCCTCTCCCCCTCTCTATATCCCTCTCCCTCTCCCCCTCTCTATATCCCTCCCTCTCCCCCTCTCTATATCCCTCTCCCCCTCTCTATATCCCTCTCCCCCTCTCTATATCCCTCTCCCCCTCTCTATATCCCTCTCCCTCTCCCCTCTCTATATCCCTCTCCCCCTCTCTAAATCCCTCTCCCTTTCTATATCCTCTCCCTCTTCCCCTCTCTATATCCCTCTCCCTCTCCCCCTCTCTATATCCCTCTCCCTCTCTATATCCCTCTCCCTCTCTATATCCCTCTCCCCCTCCCGCTCTCTATGTCCCTCTTCCCCTCCCCCTCTCTATATCCCTCTCCCCCTCTCTATATCCCCTCTCTATATCCCTCTCCCCTCTCTATATCCCTCTCCCCCTCTCTATATCCCTCTCCCCGTCTCTATATCCCTCTCCCTCCCCCTCTCTATATCCCCCTCCCCTCTCTATATCCCTCTCCCCCTCTCTACATCCCTCTCCCTCTCCCCTCTCTATATCCCTCTCCCCCTCTCTATATCCCTCTCCCCTCTCTATATCCCCCTCCCCCCTCTCTATATCCCTCTCCCTCTCCCCCTCTCTATATCCCTCTCCCCTCTCTATATCCCTCTCCCCCTCTCTATATCCCTCTCCCCCTCTCTATATCCCTCTCCCTCTCCCCCTCTCTATATCCCTCTCCCCCTCTCTATATCCCTCTCCCTCTACCCCTCTCTATATCCCTCTCCCCTCTCTATATCCCTCTCCCCCTCTCTATATCCCTCTCCCTCTCCCCCTCTCTATATCCCTCTCCCCCTCTATATCCCTCTCCCCTCTCTATATCCCCCTCCCCCTCTCTATATCCCTCTCCCCCTCTCTATATCCCTCTCCCCTCTCTATATCCCTCTCCCTCTTCCCCTCTCTATATACCTCTCCCCTCTCTATATCCCCTCCCCCTCCCCCTCTCTATATCCCTCTCCCCTCTCTATATCCCTCTCCCCCTCTCTATATCCCCCTCCCCCTCTCTATATCCCTCTCCCCCTCTCTATATCCCTCTCCCTCTCCCCCTCTCTATATCCCTCTCCCCCTCTCTATATCCCTCTCCCTCTCCCCTCTCTATATCCCTCTCCCCCTCTCTAAATCCCTCTCCCCTTTCTATATCCCTCTCCCTCTTCCCTCTCTATATCCCTCTCCCCCTCTCTATATCCCTCTCCCTCTCCCCCTCTCTATATCCCTCTCCCGCTCTCTATATCCCTCTCCCCCTCTCTATCCCCCTCCCCCTCTCTATATCCCTCTCCCTCTTCCCCTCTCTATATCCCTCTCCCCTCTCTATATCCCTCTCCCCTCCCCCTCTCTATATCCCTCTCCCTCCCCCCTCTCTATATCCCTCTCCCTCTCCCCCTCTCTATGTCCCTCTCCCCTCTCTATATCCCTCTCCCTCTCTATATCCCTCTCCCCTCTCTATGTCCCTCTCCCCCTCTCTATATCCCTCCCCCTCTCTATATCCCCTCCCCCTCTCTATATCCCTCTCCCCCTCTCTATATCCCCCTCCCCCTCTCTATATCCCCTCTCCCCCTCTCTATATCCCTCTCCCTCTCCCCCTCTCTATATCCCTCTCCCCTCTCTATATCCCTCTCCCCTCTCTATATCCCTCTCCCTCTTCCCCTCTCTATATCCCTCTCCCCCTCTCTATATCCCTCTCTATATCCCTCTCCCTCTCCCCCTCTCTATGTCCCTCTTCCCCTCTCTATGTCCCTCTTCCCTCTCTATATCCCTCTCCCCCTCTCTATATCCCTCTCCTCCTCTCTATATCCCCCTCCCCCTCTCTTTATCCCTCTCCCCCTCTCTATATCCCTCTCCCCTCTCTATATCCCTCTCCCTTTCTATATCCCTCTCCCTCTCCCCTCTCTATATCCCTCTCCCCCTCTCTATATCCCTCTCCCCCTCCCCCTCTCTATATCCCTCTCCCCCTCTCTATATCCCTCTCCCCCTCTCTATCTCCCTCTTCCCCTCTCTCCCTCTCTATATCCCTCTCCCCTCTCTATATCCCTCTTCCCCCTCTCCCCTCTCTATATCCCTCTTCCCCTCTCCCCTCTCTATATCCCTCTCCCCCTCTCTATATCCCTCTTCCCCTCTCCCCCTCTCTATATCCCTCTCCCCTCTCTATATCCCTCTCCCCCCGCTCTATTTCCCTCTCCCCTCTCTATGTCCCTCTCCCCCCTCTCTATATCCCTCCCTTTCTATATCCCTCTCCCTCTCTATCTCCCTCTTCCCCCTCTCCCTCTCTATATCCCTCTCCCCCCTCTCTATATCCCTCTCCCCCTCTCTATATCCCTCTTCCCCCTCTCCCCTCTCTATATCCCTCTCCCCCTCTCTATATCCCTCTCCCCCTCTCTATATCCCTCTCCCCCTCTATATCCCTCTCCCCCTCTCTATATCCCCCTCCCCCTCTCTTTATCCCTCTCCCCCTCTCTATATCCCTCTCCCCCTCTCTATATCCCTCTCCCTTTCTATATCCCTCTCCCTCTCCCCCTCTCTATATCCCTCTCCCCCTCTCTATATCCCTCTCCCCTCCCCCTCTCTATATCCCTCTCCCCCTCTCTATATCCCTCTCCCCCTCTCTATCTCCCTCTTCCCCTCTCTCCCTCTCTATATCCCTCTCCCCCTCTCTATATCCCTCTTCCCCCTCTCCCTCTCTATATCCCTCCCCCCTCTCCCCTCTCTATATCCCTCTCCCCCTCTCTATATCCCTCTTCCCCTCTCCCCCTCTCTATATCCCCTCCCCCTCTCTATATCCCTCTCCCCCCTCTCTATATCCCTCTCCCCCTCTCTATGTCCCTCTCCCCCTCTCTATATCCCTCTCTCCCTTTCTATATCCCTCTCCCCCTCTCTATCTCCCTCTTCCCCTCTCCCCCTCTCTATATCCCTCTCCCCCTCTCTATATCCCTCTCCCCTCTCTATATCCCTCTTCCCCCTCTCCCCCTCTCTATATCCCTCTCCCCCTCTCTATATCCCTCTTCCCCCTCTCCCCTCTCTATATCCCTCTCCCCCTCTCTATATCCCTCT